>NW_020175700.1:3554-54067 GCF_003031525.2 Neophocaena asiaeorientalis asiaeorientalis | reverse complement strand
CACGTGGGATCCCCCCGGACCGGGGCACGAACCCGCGTCCCCTGCATCGGCAGGCGGACTCCCAACCACTGCGCCACCAGGGAAGCCCAAATGTTTGTTTTGATATTAGAATTGTACTGATTGTTGACCAACATTAATCAAATCTGGTAATTTCTATTTACTAACTGCACTTGTGTAATAACAGCCAGAGGCATGCTGTGGCACCAGAGGCAGCTTTACCACTCTGAGCATCTACATGTAAATGGTATGTCTGGGCCACTAGTTTGAACATTTTTTTTTTTTTTTTTTTTGCGGTATGCGGGCCTCTCACTGTTGTGGCCTCTCTCGTTGTGGTGGAGCACAGGCTCCGGACGCGCAGCCTCAGCGGCTACGGCTCACGGGCCGAGCCGCTCCACAGCATGTGGGATCTTCCCGGACCGGGGCACGAATCTGTGTCCCCTGCATTGGCAGGCAGACTCTCAACCACTGCACCACCAGGGAAGCCCCAATTTGAACATTTTTAAATCAACTGACTCCTGTTTAAGTCAAACAACAGATTTATTACATTTCTCTACAAAATATATTGTGAACTATTTGACTAAAGTGGCTAAATCAACAGTTATCACAAGTAACTACTTTTCTTCAGTAATCAAATTTTAGAAAGTGATATGGCTTAGAATGGTTACCAGAGCCTAGCCTGGAAGCTAGTTCATTCTAGGTCCTCACAGGTATCTATTGAATAAACAAATTTCAAGGATTTCTTAATGTATATCAAATACTTATCACATTTTTTTTTACTATTTTGACTTTTAAACAAGTACATCCAGTGCATTAAGATTTCTTAGTCTCTTCTGCTATTATATCATACTGTGTGATAAATTCTTAGCTTTGTTCAGACCAATTTGTTATTATAATGGAATAGAAATTAATGGAACCCAACGTTGAAACCCTGCATATTGTTTGAACCACATTTATTCATAGGTTTCCGTTTCCCTTCAAAGACCCTGTCTATATAAACTTCAAGGTGAAACTCAAGGAAGAACCTTTCCTCCTAATTCTCTTCAATACCATACAACACCACTTATTTTTCAGTAAGTGCTGGGAGTATTGTGCTGTGGAGGCCACATCACATAGGGTCCTTCAGAGTAGACAGATATAGTCAAGGCAGTTAGGATGCAGTGCTTCAAGTCATGTGAGCATCATAGTCTCTAGTACTTATGGGAACGTTTGATAGGGGAACCACTCTAGGCAGTAAATACTGCTGACTGTGGTAGATGCTATGTTTTTGCCTGTACACAAACCGTTCCCCTTCTTCTGGAAATAGCACCTTGATTCTCTTTGGGAGAACTATGTAATGCACGGGCTTTGGAGTCACAGTGGTTTGTTTGAATCTTGAATCTGCTATTTATTACCTGTGTGACCCTAGACAAGTTACTTAACACCTCTGTGCTTACAGCTAATCATCTGTAAATCGAGTATAATAATAGTTCCAACATTATAAGGATGTTATGTGGATTAATTGTTCAGTTACTCCAATTACAAAAGCAATTAAAACAGTGTATGGCACATAATAAACACTATAGATTATTTGTTAAATAAATAGACGTCTTTCCCTTGCATTCCAGTTTTGTGGGACTCTTACTTATTCCCTTGGCCAAGGAGTAGCACTGTACCTAAGCCAAATGCAAACGGGCTCACTGTTAATAAACATTGATGTCATAGTTATCTTGCTAAATAAAGCTGACTATTATTCTTTTTTTTTTTTTTTTTTTTGGGGTACGGGGGCCTCTCACTGTTGTGGCCTCTCCTGTGGCAGAGCACAGGCTCTGGGCGTGCAAGCTCAGCAGCCATGGCTCACGGGCCCAGCTGCTCCGCGGCATGTGGGATCTTCCTGGACCGGGGCACGAACCCGTGTCCCCTGCATCGGCAGGCGGACTCTCAACCACTGCGCCACCAGGGAAGCCCTGACTATTATTCTTTAGGATGGATTCCCTGAAATAAGTTTGTCCGGTAATATCAAACTGCTTTTCAGAGAGTTTGTTACTTTTTTTTCTTTTTCTTTTCTTTTTTTTTTTTTACATCAGAGACAAATTTACTCCATGCTGTAGTGAAGTCATAAATCACCTTTATCATTTCCTTGATGCTCTTCATTCTTTCCTTCCCTTTTTATTACTTTTAAAGCTTAATTGAAGTGCATTGAAAGGGATTCATTCTGGCAGTGTAGCCCTAGAGAAATTCTCCACTAGCTCCTGCTACTTGGAGCTACAGAGTTGCCCGGGCTCCTGGTAGCAGTCAGTATTTCCCTCATAATGACAAGGTTGACCCAGTTGTGTATCTTTCTTTACGTTTATTTATTTTTTTAATATTTTGACCATTTTCTATTGGATTGTGGATCTTTTATCAGTATCTATAAACTATTTATATATTAGAGGGAGTAGTCTTTTGGTCTACTATATAAAATAAAACCACTCATATGTGGAAGATTTAAAGTTTCTACATAGTCAAATTTATTGATATTTTATTTTCTGGCTTTTGAATCATTTTTAAGAAAGTCATTCCACACTCTAGAGATGTAATGCAAATTTTTCATGTTTACTTAGGGTACTTTATAGTTTCATTTTTTTACATTTAAATGTTGAGCCATTTATAATTTATTCTGGATTATGATGCCTACCCAGTTGGAAATATTTGTGAAAGAATTTTTCCATATTTCTTCTAGTGCTTTTATGTTTTTACATTTTCACTCCAGTGATCCATTTTTGATCCATTTTGCTGCAAATGCCTATGCAGTAGACCTACTCCATTAACTGAATAGTACAGGAGGCATAACTCAAGGGTCCCTAGCTCTGAATGGCAAACCTTTTTAATACTTTATTGAGGTATAACATACCGTAAACTTAACCCACTGTAAGTGTACAATTCATTGATTTTAGAGTTGTTCAATCATCTTTATATCTGTTTAGAACTCTTTCATTTGTTCAGTGACGTTACTTTCTTTTTAATTATCATACAGTAAAACTGATTAATTTTGATGTACATTTTCATTTATTTCAATATGTGTATAGAGTTGTGCAACCATCACAGCAATCAGGAATTGGAATAGTTCTATCATCCCAAAACATAAAAAGAGAGGGCAAAAAACTTCAGTTATGGTAAATTTTCTATATACTAAGCAGACTGTGAAAAGTAAACGAATTGCGATCAATAGGCCAACTAATAAAATCTATGCAGAGTAATAATCAAAATAGATAAAATAGAGTTAAATACTAAAAATTGTTCAAATAACCCACCCTTCAAAAAAGGGAAGCACTATGGTTTGAATGTTTGTGTCCCCCTCAAATACATATGCTGAAAACCTAATGCCTAAAGTGATGGCATAAGGAGATGGAGATTTTGAAGCTGATTAGCTTATGAGAGTAGAAACCTCAGGAGTGGAACTAGTGCTTTTATGAAAGGGACCACAGAGAGCACTCTCATCCCTTAAAGGGCCGTCATCAGATCCTGATCCGGCCAGCCCTCTGATCTTGGTCTTCCAGCCTCCAAAACTGCAAGAAATATATGTACCACCCAATTTGTGGTATTTTGTTACTGCAGCTCCACTAAGACAGGCAGGAAAAGGGATGCAGTAACCAAAAGTGGAGGCAATAAAATAGATGAGAAAATGGATCTAAATCCAAACACACCAATAACTACTTTTAATGCAAATGGTTTAAACACACCACTTAAAACACAAATATTGTTAAAATGGGGAAAATAACGTGAACCTACTGTGCTTTCTACAAGAAACTTAATTCCAATATAATTAAACAGGTAGATTAAAAGTAAAAGGATATTCCTGGACACATACCCAGAGAAACCATAATTCAAAAAGATACGTGCACCCCAATGTTAATTGCAGCACTAGTTACAATAACCAGTACACAGAAGCAACCTAAATGTCCATCAACAAAAGAATGGATAAAGAAGATGTGGTACATATATACAATGGCATATTACTCAGCCATAAAACGGAACTAAATTGTGTCATTTGTAAAGACATGGATGGACCTAGAGACTGTCATACAGAGTGAAGTAAGTCAGAAAGAGAAAAACAAATATTGTATATTAAGGCATATATGTAGAATCTAGAAAATTGGTATAGATGATCTTATTTACAAAGCAGAAATAGAGACACAGATGTAGAGAACAAATGTATGGATACCAAGGCGGGAAGGAGGGGTGACATGAATTGGGAGATTGAGATTGACATATACACACTATGATGTATAAAATAGATAACTAATGAGTACCTACTGTATAACACAGGGAACTCTACTCAGTGTTCTGTGGTGACCTAAATGGGAAGAAAATCCAAAAAAGAGGGAATATATGCATACATATGGCTGATTCACTTTGCTGTACAGGAGAAATTGACACAGCAGTGTAAAGCAACTATATGCCAATAAAAAAAGTATTAACAAAAGAATAGAAACATATGTACCTTCTCAAGATAATCAAAAAAAGTTGGAACAGTTTTATTAGTAACAGGTAAAATAGACTTTGTAGTGAAAATAATTACCAGGATATTACCTATTAATAAGAGGGTTAATTAAAGAAGATATAGCATCCCTAATGTCTATGTATCTATCTCTACAGCTTTAAATACATAAAGCAAAATCCGATAGAACTAAAGGAGAAATAGACTACTATACAAGTATAGTTGACACCCTCAACATTCATCTCTCAGTAGCAGATAGAGCTAGTAGACAGAAAGTAAGCAGAAATATTGAAGGACTAAACACCATCATCAATGAACTGGATCTGACATTAATAGACTCTCCACTGAAGAACAGTGGAACACATAGTCTTTTCAAGTAAACGTGGAACATGCCCTGAGCAATCAAACGATCCTTTACAAATTAAAATAATTAAATCATATCAGAGTATTTTCTCTAGCAATCCACTTTTAGAACATTTTCATAATCCTATAAATTCTGAGAGTCCCATGTGAAGTCATTTCCTCCTTCAAAACTCAAGCCTAGTAAATCAATTATTTTTCTACATCTCCATAAACTTGTCTTTTCTGAACACTTAATATAAATGGGATCATACCACATGTAGACATTTTTGTCTAGTTTCTTTCACTTAGTGTATTGCTTTTGAGGTTCACTCATGTTGCAGCATGTTTCAGGATTGTTTTCTATAGAGTAATTTCATTGCATACATACATTTTTTCATCCATTCATTATTTGAAGTACTTTAGAACTATTTTCATTTTTTTGTTATGAATAATACTGCTATGAGCATACATATACAAGTCTTTAATGAACATATGTTTTCATTTTCTTTGTGTAAATTCATAGAAATGGAAGTGTTGGGTCATATAAAAAGCTTATGTTTCATTTTTAAAGAAACTTCCAAATTGTTTCACAATATAGCATTCACAATATAACATTCACAATATAGCATTCCCACCAGTAATTTATGAGGGTTGCAGTTTCTCTGCAACCTTGCCACACTTGTATTTCTACTCTTTTGGATTATAGTATTTCAGTGAATGAATAGGGATAGGAAACTGTGGTTTTAACTTGCATTTCACTAATAATTATGGGATTGAGTATCTTTCTACGTGTTTTGTAGATATGGTAAAATGTTTAAATATTTGTCCATTTTAAAAATTGCGATGCTTTCATATTATTGTTTTAAGAATTTTATACATAGAGACACAAGTCTTTTGTCAGATACATGATTTGCAAACATTTTCTCCTAGTCTGTGACTTGCCTTTTCATTTTCTTAATGGTGTTTTCAAAGCACAAATTGTTTAATTTTAATGATGTCTAGTTTCTTATTTTTATGATTTGTTCTTCTGATGTTGTTTGGCTAAGAATGCAAGATCACACTGATGTTCTTTTATGTTTGCTTTTAGATATTGTATCGGTTTAACTTTATGTCTATGGTTCATTGTTAATTAACACTGTGTATGGTATGAGGTAAAGATTTATGCTGATTTTTTTTGTGTGTGCATATGGATATTCATGTTCCTGCAATATTTAATGAAAAGAGTATCCTTTCATCATTTAATTTTCAGGGCACCTTTACCAAAATTTATTGACTGTAAACATAAATGATAATTTGCAGTCTCTCAATTGTTTTCCATTTGTTTATATCACCATTTTTATGCCAAAACTTCACTCTGCTTACTGTAGCTTCAGGGTAGGTTTTCAAATCATGTAACATAAGCCCTTCCATATTTTCTTCTCTTTCAAAAATTTTTAGACTCTAGAGTTGTTTCCACATTCACATAAATGCTAGGATCAGCTTATTAATTTCTGCCAAAATTTTTTTCTAGTATTGTTTTGGGGACTGTACTGAATTTATAGAACAATTTGGAAAGAATTGCCATCCAACCAATACTTACTCTTCCCATCTATGAACATAGGATGGCTCTCCATTTTATCTTGATCCTCTTTAATTTTTCTAAGCAACATTGCGTTATTTTGTTAAATTTATCCTAAGTCTTTTAATTTTTTGGTGCTTTTGTAATGGAATTATTCAGTCATTCCAACTTCAAATTGTTTACTGCTAATATATAAAAGTACAATTGTTTTTTGTCTACCAATATATTTTTTTTAGTCTTTTGACCTTGTTAAATTTGTTTAGTAGCTCTACTAATTTAATCATGCATTCCTTGGGATTTTCTAAATATAAAATAATGTTATTTGTAAATAAAGACCATTTTACTCTTTCCTTACCTGTCTGGATTCCTTTCAATAATTTTATTTGAGGTAGAACCTCCATTACAATGTTGAATAAAAGTGTGAGAGTAGACATCCTTGCTTTGTTCCAAATTTTAGGGGGAAAACATTCAATCTTTCACTCTTAAATTTGATATAAATTGTAGGTTTTTCATAGACTCTTTTTATCAAGTTGAGAATATTTTTATTTTTAATTTCCTGAGACTTATTATCATGAATATGTGTTGCATTTTGTCAAATGCTTTTTTCTACATCTACAAAAAGAATATGTTGTTCATCCTTTATTTTATTAATATGATATAAATATCATATAACAATGGCATACAATAGTTTTAGGTGTTGCTGAGTTCAGTCTGCTAAATTTTTAAACCAAATTCTTATTGCATAACTGACAGTGAGATTGAAACCTTGTGGTGTATTTCCACATTATTGAAATCCATTGTATAATTTTAGAGTCTTTCCTTCCTTCCCTGTTAGAATAGTTGTGTACATTGGAGAAAATTATCTCTTTTATTATTAATTATTCACCAACATCCGGTCCTTTTTATGCTACCACGAAGAAAGTATACAAAGCACACTTGTGAAAATGTGTCCATCGACATAAATCATCCTTTTGCACTTCCCTAAATATATCAGAATAAGCTCAGGTCATTATTTTGTTCTGCTATAAGGTAAAACGAACATCTTTTTAACACTGAAACACTTAGTTCAATCTTATTTTTCCCTTGTGAAAAAAAAATGTAGATTTTACTACCTACTCCATCACTCACCCAGTTTATAGCTTGCATAATTTTTCTGCTTTTCTACAATAGTTCACAATAGTCAATTTAAAGATCTCATCACCTTATGTAACCAATATTTGCAGCTTGATGTAAAAAAAAAAAACTACTCAATAAACCACAAGTGGGCATAGAAGCCAGTGATATGCACTTTTAAATATTAAACGGCAACAACAAAATGTCTTGCCCACATGATCCCTTCCTGTTACCCTACTCTCGTTTTTCTTTCCATAAACCATATTTTGACATCTGCTAAAATTTGAATAATTCCTAATTTTGGTTATCACTCTTAAGCTCAAACCAAATAGCTGCTTAGGGTGCAATTATCTGGACATTAAAAATTGGATTATAATAAGAATCTAGACTATGACTTTTAGAATTTTGAGAAGCACTCCACTGTTATCCTGGAAAAATGACACTGCATCTTGTAGTAGGCCATAAGGGTACGAGGGGAGTATTGGCAGAAAGCCAGAGTTTTGTGTTAACTTCAAGATCAGAGGTGATTTTTAATGCTTCAACATCATTCATGAAATATTATATATATAATCCGTACTCACAATAACAAGCATGCTCTCCAAGGAAACATTAAAATAAATAGCTTCTTTAACTCTTTTGTACCTTGTTCATATCTTATTTTGATGAACCCATAAAAAAGGGAAAGTGAGATTTATGTTGGACAGATCAGTAGGGCAATCATGCAGTTTATTACATATTTATGACTCTGAAAGATAAAAGGATGCTTTTATGCACATAACTTGGCAAATGTATTTTGCCACGTTCAGATATGTTCCAAGTGACTTCAGTGGGGAAGTGAAACGATCTGGCTCATTGCCTGTAATGCTATTTGGCAAGACATTGAATGATGGTGGGATTTGAGAACACAGTAACATACTGTATTACATGTATATGTATACACACTTTATATATGTATGCATACATTCACTGGTATATAGGAAATGTGTGACTGTATACACACTCTACTTAAATATGCTAAGCTATATAATCAGAGTAATTAGTTGAAATATTGGTATCATTATGTACCAATAAACTATACATTTGGAAGGACTCCAAAATTTTTAAGTGGCTTTCTATAATATAGAGTATATGGCATTGGAAATCATCAGGAGGCTGCCCTAGCTTTTCCCCTAATGATCAGAATCAATGATTCCTTTACACATTGTATCAGGAGCATTGTGCAGAACATACCCTGGTAAACTTATGATTACCTGACAGGGCTGCTATTGCAATGATAATTTATAGTTAACTTGCCATTAATTGTTGAGTGCTCACATCCCCTTTGTTACTTTACTTAGTGCTTATCTAAATACTCTTACAACATTCTATAGATGAGAAAAGTAAAACTTGAAGAGGTTGAACAATTTTCCTGGGAGCACATGGCTAATTGCAAAGTCAAGATTTGACCCAGGTCTGTCTAGGTCTGTCATGTCTTAAAAGTCCTCATCACAAGAAAAAAAAAATTGTAACTGTGTAAGGTGATACATGTTAACTAGTCTTGTGGTGATCCTATCACAATATATACAAATATCACATAATTATGCTCTGTAACTAAAACTAATATAATGTTATGTGACATGTATTCCTCAATAGAAAAATAAAAAAATAATATCAAAGAAAGTTTATCATGTTGGAACAATTTTTATCAAAGTATGAGTCTTCACTAGATCAGACATGATGAGAAAGCACCATTTCATCTGCTGTTATGGTCTATACTAAGTCACACATTATTTTTTGTCAGTTACCAAGTATTCCTGCTCCAGATGTATTGTTTTTATAGTTGGTGCTCCAAATGGTAGCTTACATTTGCAAAACATTAATGCTAAAATAATCAAAGGACAAACATTAAATACTGACCAAGATAAAGAACACATACCGTGTGTTACGCAGAAAGAAACCAGAAAACATTACCTTTGGACCCTGCAATTGCAGGCTATTAGTACCTAATTGGGGGTCTAAATTTCACTAAAGCAAGGTGACTCATTCACTTATTTGTCTTTGTTTTTCCCACTGAGTAAGTTAGGATAATAGTTGAGAAGAAAATATGAGGTGGCAGGTGAACACTGGTATTTCTTATCTCGTTTTTGTACCCACACATGAGAGAAGTTTGGAAATGGAAAACCAGTTTTCCCAAAAGCAATTATTGAAGATACTCTCCTTTCCAAATTGTATGTTCTTGGCACCTTGGTCAAAGGTCTAATTGATCATAAATGCATGGACTTATTTTTGGTCTATATATTCTGCTCCATTGGTCTACATGTCTGTTTTTATGCCAGTACCATGCTCTTTTGATTACTGTAGTTTTTTAGTATATTTTGAAATCTACTAAAATTAGTGGTGTGAAATGTCCAAATTTATTTTTTGGGGGGGTCAAGATCTCTTGGGCTACTCACAGTCTTTTGTGGTTCCACATGAATTTTTGGATTTTTTTTTCTATTTCTGTGAAAAATATCATTGGAATTTTGATAGGGATTGCTTGGAATCTTTAAATTGTTTAGTGTAATGTGCACATTTAAAAAAATATTAATTCTTCCAATCCATGAGCATGGGATATGTTTCTACTTACTAGTGTCTTCTTTAATTTCTTTCATCAATATTGTATAGCTTTCAGTGTACAGATCTTTCACATCTTTACATAAATTTATTTCTAATTATCTTATTATTTTTGATGTTATTTTAAATTGGATTGTTTTCTTAATTGCTTTTTTGGAAACTTCATTTTTAGTGTATAAATATGCAACTGCTTTTTGTATATTGTTTTGTCCTCTGCAACTTTGCTAAATTAGCTTATTAGTTCTAACAGTTTTTCGGTGGAGTCTTTAGAGTGCCCTGTATATAAGATCATGTTATCTCTAAACAGAGAAAATGTTACTTTTTCCTTTTGACCTGGATGCCTTTTAATTATTTTTTCTTGTCTAATTGCTCTGGCTAGGACTTCAGGTACTACACTGAGTAAAAGTGGGGACAGTGAGCATCATTGTTTTGTTTCTGATCTTAGAGAAAAAGCTTTTAGTATTTTACTGTTGAGTATGATTTTAGCTGGGGGTTTGTCATACATGACCTTTAATATGTTGAGGTATATTCCTTCTACACCAAATTTATTGAGAGCTTTTATCATGAAAGGATATTGAATTTTGTCAAATGCTTTTTCTCTAACTACTAAGATGATCACACAATTTTTATCCTTCATTTTTTTAATGTACTGTATCATATATATTGATTTGTATATATTGAAACATCCTTGCATCTCAGGGATAAATCCCACTTGGTCATGGTGTATGATGCTTTTAAAGTGTTTTGAATCTGGTTTGCTAGTATTTTGTTAAGGATTTTCGCATCTAGGTTAATCAGGACTATTGTTCTCAAATTTTCTTTTCTTGTAGTGTCCTTATCTGGTTTTGGTATGAAGATAATGCTGGCCTCATAAAGTCAGTTTGTAAGTGTTTCCTCCTCTTCAAATTTTTGGAAGAGTTTGAGATGGATTTTTGTTAATTCTTCTTTGAATGTTTGATTGAAGTCACCAGTGAAAACATCAGGCTTTGACTTTGGGAGCCTCATTGGGAGGTTTTTGATTACTGATTGAATCTCCTTACTAGTTACTGGTCTGTTCAATTTTTTTATTTCTTTATGATTCAGTCTTGATCTATTGTATGTTTCAAAAAAAAATTCATCCTTTTCTCTAGATTGTCCAAATTGTTGGCATATAATTTTTAATAGTAGTCTCTTATATTTCTGTGGTATCGGTCATAATATCTCCTTTTATTATAATTTTATTTATTTAAGTATTTTTCTCTTTTTTTCTTAGTCTAGCTAAAAATTTGTCAATTTTGCTTTACCTTTTCAAAAAAAGAAAAATACTCTTAGTTTCATTAATCATTTCTTTTGGATTTCTAACCTCTATTTTAATGAAATAGTACCTTCATCTCACTCCATAGAGAAAATCAACTCAAAATGGAATAAAAACCTAATGTAAGTTCTGAAACTAAAAACTGTTAGAAGAAAACAGAAAAAAAAAGTTTGACATTGCTCTGGCAAAGAATTTTGGATATAATCCCAAAAGCTCAGCAATAAAGAAAAAATAAACAAATAAGATTGCATAATACCAAAAGACTTCTGCACAGCAAGGGAAACTCCAGCAGAGTGAATAGACAACCTATGAAATAGGAGAAAATACTTGCCAACCTTATATATGATAAGGGGTTAATATCCAAAATATATATGGAACTCAAATAGTTAAATAACAATAAAACAACAATTTAAAAATGAGTAAAAGATCTGAATAGACATTTATCCAAAGAAGACATGCAAGTGACCAACAAGTACGTGATGCTCAACATCATTAATCATCAGGGAAATGCAAATAAAAACCACAATGATATATCACCCCATACCTGTTAGAATGGCTATCACCAAAAAGACAAAGTTAATTGGAGTTGGCGAGGATGTGGAGAAAAGTGAACTCATATACACTGTTGGTAAGTACAGAAATTGGTACAGCCATTATGGAAAACAGTATAGAGGGTTCCCAAAATATTAAAAATAGAACTACCACATAATCCAGCAATCTATTTCTGGGTATATATTACAAAAATGAAACCATTATTCCAAAGAAACATCTGTACTCCCATGTTCATTGCAGTATTATTCCCAATAACCAAAATAAGGAAACAGAGCAGGTGTCTGTTGATGGATAAATGGAATAAAAGAAATCGAATGGTTAAAGAAGAGCTATATTACATTATAATTCCATTGTATTAAATATTTTATTATATATTTTTGAAATGGAATATTTTCCAGTCTTGAGAAAGAAGGAAGCCCTGCCTTTTGTGACAATGTATATGAAGCATGAGGACATTGTACTCAGTGAAAGACAAATATTATATGATCTCACTTATGCATGGAATCTAAAAACAAATAAACAAAATAATTCAACTCGTAGAAGCAGAGAGTAGAATGGCTGTTACCATGACCTGGGGGGCAGGTAGGAGAAATGGAGAGGTGTTGGTCAAAGGGTACAAAGTTACAGTTACCTAGGATGAATGTCTAGAGATCTAGAGTACAGGCATGATGATTATACTTAATAATGTTATGTTCAATGAACACCGGAAATATGCTAAGAGAGTAGATTTCAAGTGCATTCATCACATACAAAAATTGTAAGGAAGTGTATATGTTAATATAAGTGATATGTTAATTAGCTTGACTGTAGCAATCATTTAACTATCTATATTTATATCAAATCATTATGTTGTACAACTTGAATAAATACAATTTAAAAAATATATATAAATAAATGAAAAAGAAGGTAGAGATTTGTATGAGATTTCATACTACACATAATACACATATTCATGTGTATAAATCTGAAGACTAAGACATTTTTTGATAGCATCAAGGGTCAAAATTTATACTTGCAAGTTATCATGTGACTAAATGATAATTGCAAGTCCATGTTTGAAAACAAAATCCATTCTTCAAATAGGATAAATAAGTACCAATACTTATATTTGAGCTTCACAAGGTTGAAAAGGAAGAGTAATTTCTGATTAGGATTTTATACAATTTGATTGACTCATAAAGCTGAAGAAAGAGGATGTCAAAATGTGCTAATATATACAGAAGCTATCAATACCATGGAGGGAAATATCATTATCACCTGGAGCCAAGGCAATTTGGGGCTTATCACTGCATGAATGTTGCTACCATGTACACATATATACATGATATATTTAATGGATGTGTGTGTGTGTGTACATGTATTTGTGTGTGGTGTGGCATGTACTTAAAATATGCTTCATACTCTAATTATTTGTAGAATTGTTGAATTATAAGAAAGAAGGCCTAGAAAAAACTCTTACTGTTTAATGTTTGTATATGTGCTGTGCTGAAAAATTATTATCCTAAATTTGTGGTCAAAGGTGTACCAAATATGTATATAGGAACAGCATATTTCAAAAAGTATGAAAAATTTATCTGTGTCCTCACAAAATTAACATGGCATTCCTATAAGTAAAAGTTTGAACTAGAAAAGTGCTGAATTTCTATAGATTTATATGACTTGAAATCATATTTCTTAAGTACTGTTCTTTCTTATGAATCTTTCCTAATTTTTTAAGGCTTACTTGATCCCAAGTATGTCAAATTCCAATCAGATTTATCCACTGAGGCAACAGTAATGCAACTTTTGAAAGAACATAGAAGCCTAGGCTTCAATCAGGAAACCTCCTTGATAAATCCTTCGTGTAGACATATCTATACGATTTTCAGCAGTTGAGAGAGTATTAGCACTTACAAAAAATTCCAGATGTTAATTCTGTTTTCATGTCTTTTGTGCAGTAGAGAACATACTCCTGTAGAGGGGCTTCTCTTAATAATGATTTAAAATTTGGAGTCTTTCCAAAAGAGATCAATTCAGGCCAGGTATTCCTGCCTTCAACAAGAGCAGTGAGATGCTGCAGTGTTTAAAAGAGTTTGGACTCTGAGGCCAGATTGTCTGGGTTTAAATCCTGAACATTTATTAGTTTTGCAATTTGGGTGACTTATGTAACCTCCCTGTGTCTTATTTTCCTCATCTGTAAAATAAAAACGATAATACTTCTCACCTATGCTGGTTGTTATGAGGATTAAATAAATATTAAATGTAAATACCTAGACCAGTTTCTGGCAAACTGTATTATAACTATGTCAAATGAATGTAAAAATTAATTGCAAAGTGCTCCACTCCCAGGCCACTTCACCCTCATGGACCAATCAAACATTTATTGAGTGCCTTCTATATGCTAGATTCCATGTTAGGCAAACCAGATTTACCTGCCTACAGATGAGCAGGAGTCTTATACTCAGGAATGCTGTTACTATCACATCCTAAAATGTGATACAAAAAGAGAAAAGTTAAAAATCACAGTGGATTAAAATCTAAGGAAATCTGGATAAATTGTAGACTTCATTTGGTTAAGTGATTTATTTAGTTAGTAATAATTTGTCACTATTGATTCATTAGTTTTGACAATGTGGTATACTAATTTAAGATTTTAATAGTAGAGGAAACTTGGTGTGTGGTATGTGAGCACTCCCTTTACGCTTTTCACAATTTTTCTATAAATCTGAAACTTTTATAATTTAAAAGTTTATTTTAAAAAACTGCTCCTTTCTGCTCCAAAGTCATGGTTATGAAAATTATCTCAACTTCCAGGGACCTCGGAATGGCCAAACTCCCAAAGAAGCAAATAATCACTTTTTTTTCTAGGACTTTTCAGGTGGAACAGAATGGTCCAAACAAGACCATTTTAACATTCTCCTCTGAAGTTTTAATGGAAATGGAAATGAAACTAGATATTCAGTATTCTGTTTTAAAATTTTAAGAGCTGACATTCACTGAGGCCTTATTATATGGTTGCCTGTGTTAAACTCTTTCCATGGATTAGCTCTTGGGAGCTGTTCAGAAACCTATGTGGTAGATACTCTTTTTGCGCCTATATGAGAAAACCATTTGCAGTTGTGCCTCTGATGTTCTTGCCTTTGAGATGGTCCAGCTTTAATTCAATGTTGTGCATGTAGAGCTCTTCCTGCTTTCCTTTAACTGAATGCCCCAGTTCAGATGACTAGATGACTATTCAACGATGTGCCTTCACTATGCTTCCTGGCATCAACTGTGTGATACTGTAACATTGCAGTGTCCCATGTGGGATGTTACACATACAGTGGAGAATAAGTACAGGCTTATTCATAAAAGAAAGAGTGCACAATGCCACATGCATTGCCCACATACAACTAAGACATTTATCTAATGCCTGGGAGTACACAAACAAACAGCAAGGTAGGATCTACTTTAGTGGATTCTAAAATTTTAAAAGTGAACTAAAGGCAAATCTCTCTACCAGTTGTTTTTATGAAACAGTTTTATAGTCAATCTTAGTTGGGTCTTCGGAAAACACTGAAGAGAAATGGCTATATTTAATGAAATCATAGATGCGTTAGAAGCAGGGCAATAGCACAGGGCCCCATGTTCATAAAGAGCCTACACTTGACCTAATGTTCTGCTGTCACCATCCTGAAATTCTTAATATATTTTTTTGAATCAGGGGCTCTGCCTTGTCATTTTGCACTTGGCCCCACAAGTTATGTAGCCAGTCCTGTTCATAAGTTTTATGTATGCTTTTCTCAAATGAAATATCAGGTGCTGTTTTAGAAATCAAGTCCCTGAGTGTAGCCTCACAACTTTACACTTGCTAAGTCTTCCTTAGGAAGACACAGTCATTCTTAAGAAGGTCGGTTTACCCCAATACCTTACATAAAATGTTCCAATTGAAGTGGGTTAAGTAAAAAACTTTGCTCTAATCTTTCTCTCTATTGCCTGTTTGCAAACCCTGAATTTAATGTCCTGGACAAGCAGAAGCATTGGATCTGCAGTGAGATTTTAATCATAGATACAGACACTGTCAAACAAACCAGGAGAAAGTTATCAATGCTTTGCTATAGTACTACCAACCTAGCCTAGAGATTGAATACCCAAACAATTGGCCTCCAATCACAGTGCATAATTCTGGAACTGAAAGCCTTGCAAGAGAAGGATATTAGAAAATCATGTGGTAGAAACATTTTAAGGCCATTTATCTACAACTGACTCACTGGAGCCAAGCAATCTCTGATCTCCAAATTTGAAAACAGATGAAAAGAAAATCCCCTTTATTTAAGAGATACTATACACTCCAAGGGAGATTGATGTTAGTAGTTTTGAATTAAATCAGGCAAATTTTTCATCATGCCAATGAAAATTTTATTTTTTCCCCTTTTTGTTTCCTACTGAAAACCTAAAACCCTTAACTTAAAGGGTTATTTTCCCCAGTCTGTTTGTAGCTCCTAATCATTAAGCCCTGAGAAAAGAGAAATCTACTGAGAAACACACTAGAGAGGAACATCTTCCTTAAATATGGGTAGTTTTTGAATGCTGTTGGTAATTCACAGCACCTAAAGAACTCATACTTTTGGAACTACCTGCTAAATCAGGGAAATTAGGAGTAGGGTTGAAATAAACTGGACCAGAGGATAAATATTTTTCAGCTCCTGACTTTATAGAAGGCTTTAATTATTCTCCGTTTCTTCAAATATCTCTACTGCCTTCTTGGGTCTTCTCTCCTCCTTGCTAATGTGTCCTTTTGAGGTCCCTGCCTCCACATGGGAAGTCCATGGCCCAGGCCTTGCTACAGTAGCTGAAGGTCTCTAATGAGGGTGGCACTGACCTTCCAACTTCTTTGGAGATTGCCTTGGCCACATGGTCACCCCAGAGCATCCTGGCAGGGGTATCTCCTCACCTCTGTCAAGCTCTTTTGTTGAGTTCAAAACCTCATTATAAAAAAAAAAAAAACCTCATTATAATTAGAGTAGAAAAGCCTCACTGGGTTGTTTAGATGTTATATCTGCCACAGGGAAATTTTCTACAACTTAGCCTGGACAATTTTTTTTCTAAACCAAAGTTAATTGATGGAGAATCTGCTGGTATTCTAGAGAAAATTATGGGACACTGTCAAAAGATTTTCTTTGGGATTACAATGGAGTAATTAAAAATTCTCTCTCTTCTCTTTTTCCCTATCTCTATTTACAGTAATCCCACCTATATGAGATTTTCTTAAAGTACCAACACAGAATGAACACCAATTTATTTCATTAGTAAAAAATATCTAGACTGTTCCATTTGTTATATGTATCAATTTGTCTGTTGAACTCAGCTTTTACTTTTGGTTTAAAATGCCACACTCACTCCCGGACAGAGAACCTTCTGGACCGGTCTTTACAAGTGGATAGCCATTGATTAGTTCACAGGTCCGAAGAGGAGGCTCATTAATAAACTGGAAAAATGGCCCAGGATATGAGTTCTTCCCTAGAGGTGATGAGCAATGTCAATCAGATTTGTTTTCTTGAAAGGTTGAATTAAAAAATGCAAAAGGAAACAGATTTGGGGGTAGCTGGGAGGTCCTTATGTAGAACTAGGGCTGGTGGCCATACATATGCAGGAGATACAAAAGAATGGACAGTTGTGGGAAGAATATCAGAAACGCAAATGACCCTGAGAGATCAGAGGAGAGCAGTAGCTCTCATCTTTCCAATTACGTTGCGTAGCAGGCCCATCAGCTCTTTATGTTCCTCCATTTACTAAAACCTCTACAGAAATAATGTAGAAGAAGCTCTTGTAATACTCTACCCCTCTTATGTGAGCTTGCCCAGGTGAACTTCTATTTTTAAAATATTTGATTATTTAACTGGGCACTAAGAAACACGATGGGAGTGGAAGTCCTGTCCACGTTTCCTCCTGAGAAATACAGAAGGAAAATAGAGAAAAATACTGATTTCCTACTGGGAACATGGTATGCATAACACCATCATCAAATTTAATTTTCATACAACCTCAGAAAGTAGGTGTGATTAAACCCATGTTAGAGCTAAGAAAACTGAGATCAGGAATGTCAAATAATTTGTCCAAAGTAATTGGGAGTCTAAGATTTAAACAAAATTTTTTCCTGTTCCAAATCCCATAGTCTTTTCAATAATAACAACAAGGGCAATGCAAAAGAAAAGAAGGGAGAGAGGGAGGAAGGAAAGAAGGAAGAAAAGAAGGAAGGAAGGAAGAGAAAGTAGCACTTTAACGAGTCTCTACTACCTGCTGGGCACTTTTATATGTCACTTCATTCAGTCCTCACAACAATGAAAAGCAGAACTGATATTTGTATATATATATATATTTATACACAAGAAAACTGAAGCTTAGAAAAGTCATCAAAATCACACAGCAAGGAGTGGTGCCAGAATTTATCCTGAGCCAAATTGACTCCAATACATCACCTTCCACTAAACTTTAATTTTTTTTCCTGGAGAACCACATACACCAGAGCAATTCTAACTGATAATTAGGTAGAAAATCAAGGAAAGCGTAGATATGAAGATCCAGATTCAAAAGGGTGGATTTTGATTCAAGAATTTGCATTAAGTCCTAACTGATTCTTCTTTCTAATATCTCAATGATAGATAATGATATACATAATGATATATATGTATGTGTGCACATCTATGTTATGATATAGATATAATTACATATAAAATATAAGTTTGGACGGGATCATTAGAAGAAAATCAATTTCAACACTCTTATGGAATCTGAAAGCACTGAAAAGTGTTGATCAGGAAATGATGGAGGAAACCATGAGTGATGCCCAGAGGGGACTGCAGCAGACAAGGAGCCAGTCTACCTAGCAGAACCCCCAAGGTGCTTCAGTACAGAGACAACAGGCACAGCAGAGACTAATGTAAAATTTGCTTAGTACTTCTACATGACATGGTATATTCTCCTAAGTTTTCTGTAAAATGGGCATGTTTGAAAGTATATGTTTAACCAAATGTTTATTTGAGGGTAGCTAGGTCTATTTCCACTCACTAATAAAAGTTATAATGACCAAATTGACAAGGATTGGATGTTTTCTACATGCTTAACTCTAAGCACTTAATTTACTCTTGCTACAAGCCACTAACTTGTTGATATTAGCCCTATATTTTAGAAGTGAAAACTGAGGTTTGTGGGGGTCAGGGAAACAAAAGCACGTACCTATTATGAGCAGTCAAGATTCCAGCATGATCAAATCAGACTCCCAATCCCTTTCCACTATTCCTTTACTATTTTCAGTGCTACTAAGCACTAACCATATGATGAAAGTTTCTACCTCCTAATGTTCAGCCTAGAAACTACACAATGAAATGACGAGTCAGTTTGGTAGTTTTTCATTTCAAGGTTTATATTAAGATTGAAAGCCATAGTACTGTTCTACAGTAACTAAGTAAATAAAATTGTGTGTGTGTGTGTGTGTGTGTGTGTGTGTGTGTGTAAACCGCCCCCCCCCCCAAATTCAGCTGTTTGAGCAGTACTTGGCACACAGTAGGGACATCATATTTGCTGAATGAATGTATGAACACGTCAGAGAACTCTTGATTGAATCTTTTCTTTATTTTCTTTCACTTGCATATTCAGCATAATCAGGCAGACTTTGAGCCAATTATTAATGTTGGAAATGGAAATTCGTTTAAGAGAACAATGCTTTTGAAAACAAAGAACCAAGTCACTTTGGTGTGTAGTGGCACAGCCTTCTGTCCCTCTGCAGCCAGTTTATTACTGAGCTTACTGATTAGCTAATCAGTAATTAATTTAATTATTAATGCTATTTACGTATTTGGATTATTGCAGCTATTAAGCAGCCCTGCTATTCTCCTGCTTCCTTTGCACTTTAAAGTAAAGTAAGAGGGTTGAAAAGTGAGAAGATAAGTGGCAAATTAAGCTATGAGATGCATAAGGCAAACCAACCAGAAGGACTTGTAATGAGAGATTACACATAAAGGGTGAAAGGAATTACAAGGAAGTGAGTGAAAGATGGGCTACCTCTCTGCAGGCAACTTCTAAACTTTGAGGTAGAGGCTATGTATCAATGCACATCTATACACAATCTATAACAAAGCATGGGAGCTTGGAAACCTGATCATACATTAAGTGAATGCAGCTGCTGAAGGAAACCCACACGTCCCCATAATTCCCATGGTAGCTGCTGGCAGTAGGGGAGGAGTGACAAAAGAATTTCTAGCATCTTTCATCTCAATGAGTGTTGTTTAACTTGAAATGCGACTGAAAATTCTGCACTTCCACTAAAAATTAACATGCACTCTCCAGAAAGAACAAAAAAGGTATAAATTATGTCTGACTGAACAAACACAACCCCACTGTTGAACAGCTAGTCAATGGAGAGGGCAGGGAAAGGCAATGGAGCAGGGTAATGTGTAATCTCACCAGTCAATGGACTGTGGGCAGGCCCGGATGGCCCGGCACTGGAGGTGTCAGGGAGATAAATAGCAGAGCGTCCTCCTCAAAAATATGATTAATACCCTCCTCGGTCCACTGCTGAAGATGTAGTGGGTGCAGCTGGTCTGGACAGCCGTTGCATAGAGGGAAAATCCGGGACGATTGCAACGGAGCAGAGAGGGCAAAGAGGAGGACAAGTAGCCACCAGAGTGGGAGTGCTGAGGCCTGACAGCAGGGAGGGGTCTGAGCTGGCTGGAGGTCTTCTTAACCTGCAGCTTAAGTAATACTTAGGGCCTTCTAGGCACGTGGATCTGAGCCCCAATGGCTGTGATCTCGAGGAGAAAAGACAAGCCGAAGCTGATTCTTTGAGGACATTTTGTGTCTTTCCTCAAACAGTGAGTAATCTTGAAGAATTGTGGTACTTATGGTATAACTAGTGTGTGAGTAACACACTCCCTTCAGAACTTTTTAATTCTCACAGGTCAATATGAAGTAATAGGGTTAATTTCTTCTTCTTCAGATGGGAAGGCTGAGGGCCAGAGAATTTAAGTGACTTTCTCAAAGTTACATAGTTAACAGATGGTACAAGGGTCCAGGACTCACAAACTTCCTTTCTCCTCACCAAACTAAACTGACTCCCCAGAAATTAAAAAAGAAAACTTTTGATAGGTTGTTCATTTTTGGCTATTTGCTCTAGTTTCCACTCAACATATCAACAAAAGATTCTCAAACATTCACAGCTATAATACTGCTACTTACAGACCTACACACACACACACACACACACACACACAATGATTACCCAGAGTGAAAAGCAAATTGTTATGTTCTAATATCTCTTATTTCACTGGTGGAAGACAGAGGAACTTTCTGTCCTTGGGCAAATATAACTCTTACATTTTCTTTATTAGATGATTTCTTCCCTCATGGTCGAGATATTGCAACGTTCATAAGGCCACCAAAAACTCTTCTTAGCATACTATAGCATTGGAACATTGTTAGAAAAAAAGAATAATTAAGGAAGGGCTATCTAAACCTAGAGTTGTTGGTTTACTGAATATTGATTTTAGACATTAGGAAAGGAAAGGAGGCATTTATAAAACTTGTAGGATGGAAGGAAATAACCTGGCTATAGATAGAATCATCCATGTAGCACCCAGCCACCTACATAGCAAGGAGGTTCCTATTGTTCACAGGCACAGACGTTTAGAGTGAAGGTGTTTATTGACACAATCAAGGGGATTGTGCCAAAGCCACCTAATTTAGCCATAGTAGAGACTCCATACTTTCCCCAACTAAAGTTGGTTTGGGGATACCTTCTCCCATTATCTTCTAAAGCTTGACCAAATCATGAAAAGAAGTCAGTGTTGACATGAATCTAAAGCCACTACTCCACTCCGGGAGTTGAGAGATGCTTACTAAAGATAAAAACAATGGCTAAAATTCCACATCCTTTTCTTTTCTTGGACTCTGTCAGATATATCTGTATACAGTAAATAGTCAAAAGATATAGCTATATACAATAGGGAGTTGTTCTGCCAATCCTAAATTATTTTTAGGGTTTACATTTTGAATCACAATCTTCTTGTTGGATTTTATATCAGTTATTTCTTCATGCTTACAAAACATATTTTCTGACTCTCTATCCTAAGTCACAGTCTTTAAATATTATCAATCTTTATCTATTGCTATGTATATGGAGAGAAACAGACATAAATTTATATATATATATACATGTATATTTATACATATTTGTGTAATACAATTATATCCACTTAATATTTTCTGACAAATAAATAGATAGATAAATAAGTTTCATTGTCAAATTGTTTGAGAAGTATTATGAACCCTACTGCCTTCTTGAAAATTCACAAGGCTCTGAAAACTCCTGTCATAAACAAATTTATTTAACTTTATTTAACTTGGCATTTATAGCAGGCATTTGAGTTTGTTTTTAATTTATGCTTCTAGAAGACCCACAGAATAGCATTTTATAGACCATTGCTTAGGAAATACGCCTTATGTTATTGGATCTAGTCTCAACTTATGGCAGGTATAATGCAGTATAGGAGACACACTTGAATTTGATTTTCATAATTCCTAACCTTTTAGATTATTGCATCAACAAAACATTTTATTTGTAGAAGTGTGAGATAAATTGTGTCCTCTAGCATCTTTTGCTTTTTTTTTTTTTTTTGGAACTCCCCTGAAATAAATGTGTTTTTAGTCAGTTGGTTCCTTTCAAAAAATATCCAAAATGTTTGAGGCATTTTAATTAAATGGTAAGTCAACTTAGTTTCTAGGCATTGAGGCTTTATGAGTCCCATATATGCACATGCACATCGCACACATATAGACAATATTTGTTTAACATGATCACTTTTGGGTATGTAGGGAGAATTTATTTGTTACAATACAATATTTCATATGAGAAGATTATGGAAAAATTATCAAAATTGTTCAGTGAGTCATTAACCAAGTGATCATTTAGCCTGGGCATTTATTTTATATGTGTCCTAAGAGACTAGAAGTGACAAACTCAAAGTTACACAGCTGATGAGTGAAACAACTTTGTCTTAAACCCTTACTTTGATGCCTAAAGATACCTCAGCTTCTCGCCTTATCTTTAGGCACCAAGAACATCAGGTGTCCACACTGGCTCCTGAAGCTCCTCAAGACATATTTCTAAAGACATTTCTCCATTTGCTTTGATGTGCTCTTATGACCTAGAGGTACTGGTTGAAAAGTCAAATCTTAAATCAATCAGTAGTGTTTGGAATGGGACAAGATGGGGATGGTTCCCAAAGACAAATAAAAAGTTGACATTTTTCCATAATTTTTACCCTAATTAAATGAAGTGGAAAAGACTGACTATTATTTGAGTTATTAAAACAGAAACATAAGTAAATACTTTAAGGCCAGTTAATAAAAAAGGGACCCATTATTTGACTTTTACAAATAATTTTCTCGATCCTCTGTCTAAATAACCCACATGTATTGAAGTGGCTTTCAGTATGGTTTTAATATTATATTTTTAGGATTCTGGGAGGGGTTCAGTATTTGGAGGCATCACCATTATGTTAAGGAGATATTTCATTCTATATTGGAGATGAAGAAAATAAAGAAAATCTGACATCATTCCTGCACTTTCTTCTCCAGAATACATAAGCTCTCTTTAAGTAAAACACTAAATAAATTCATAGACTCAGGACCCACGTAAAAACTAGATGCTTTCAAAGGCCCTGGTTAATGAAGAATCTTTTAAATGTCACATCTACAGTGCAAATTAACCAATATTGCATAGCAAAATCTGGTCAATGGTTTATGACAAAAAAATTAATGCTTTCTGTCAAGAATAAGGGTTAAGTTTGATATTAATCATAAAATGACCTTTAATTGCCAAACAAAAGCACTTTGTTATTTCACTACAATCCTGAACTCACCCTGAGCATTGAAAAAAAGTCATAATTTGCTTAGTATAAATATATTAAAGTATTAAGCCCACTCTGCTACTCAATTAGTAAACATGTCAAGGGGTGGGTGAGTTATTCATGGTTCAGAGGGCCAGCCCATTTTCACAGGGAACTTTTTTTCACTCTAATGAAATGATGGATAATCTGGAAGTAGGTGCTTTAAGAAGATATTAATCATTCTCTGTGGTGATGTTAATCATGCGTCCCATCATCTCCAGATGCCGTGGATCACCTTCCTTGGAGACAAAGGGCACCTAAGCCAGGAGAGTCCTTTTGATCACTTTTCTACAGAGACCCTCACATGCAACTGACTTTAAAGATAGCTTTAGATTTCAGGCCATCTTTAAGATAAAATGGCAACTGCAGCACAAAACTCCATCAACTGATTTCTGAGAAACATGGGCTGGGGTTTCTCTCCAGTCCTAATTATTTACATTTTCACATTGCTCATATGAGAGTAGGAAAGTACTTACCTGTAGGAGAAGATAGAGGTCCATCAAGTAAAAGCTATAAATGTATGTCCTGGAAAACTGCTTTTACAGTCTAGGCTTCTAATCTTACAAAATGTTAGCATTCCTCACATCAGATTCATCTCTTAAAATTTCTCTGTTGTCTCCTTGAGTAATGAAACACTGAGCCTCCAGAGAGACTTCTGGCCAATTAAACATAGTTATGGCCAGTGTTTTTCAAAGGGAAAAAATTGTTGAGTAAAATCTGAGGGCACATCTTATGAGGCTAAAATAGCTCCCATCACAGACTAATTTTGAATGCTTCATAGACCCTTGTGCCTGAAGAAGAAACCTGGAAGGGTTCCTAAAGCTAAGAGGCTGTTCCATGTAAATTGCTTCAGAAAGATATAACCAAGAGGAACAACTGAAGCTCCTGTCATCATGCAAAAGTATTAAGGACTCTAAGGATTGGATAATATCTTCATGTAAGGGAGGCACCATTCTCTAAAATATGCATGTGCTGTGCAAGGTCTACAAATGGACATGAAGGTTACTAATGAGGTTATGTGATCTCTTTTTTTGGGTACAAATTTACTTAGAGACAAGCACTCTCCAGTTGTTGGCTAATAATACTCAGATCAAACTGCTAAATGTTTTATATTCACATGTGAGGACAAAAGAGCTAGAAACTCACTCCTGGTCTTCTAGAGAAAACTAGTTATTTTGCTCTTCACTCAAATGTAGCTCTCTAATCACCCTCCCAGCTGTAGTCTTTCAAATTGATTGATGTATCTCAATAGTCCACCAAATTAGAAAAACATGTCCATGTAGGTGCATTTGTCATTTGCCTGATGATTTGTTTATTGGGCTTCTGAACTCCAAACAAGTACTTCCACTGCCATTTTACCTCACTTCCCCTTCTTCTCTGCTCCTGTCTAGTCCACATTTAAATTGTGTTATCTCCCATAGCAGATTCATCTCAAACCTTTAAATTTAAATAGCTAATTGAATGATAAGAGATGTATGTCATTTCTCATAACCTCACTTCCACTGAATTTTCTCTTTGGCCTCCATGTTTTTACCCTTGTAAAATATCTCTGTTGGGTCCACATACCTGGCCAGAACCCTGTACCTCTGTCCATCCCTCCCTTGATGTCCAATGCAACTAGCCAAATTTCAAGCAAGGCGTCTTCTTAAAGTATGCCTTTATGTACTTTTCCTGACCTGTACTGGGTTATTAAGCAAATCATCCACTCTGCAGCTTGGAACCCTCTAAACATATGGTCTCGGATGTCAACTGGTCTCACTAATATTCACACTTCTTGGTTAACTCCAAGTTCTAGCACAAAGTTTTCCAATCCTCTGACGCATTGTCCTTGATTTCATTCCCCCTTTTCTCAGCCTCTTTATTGAAAAGAGAAAGGCTCTCAAAAAAATTCCCAATATTGTACTGCCATCATCCACCAACAAATTTGTCCTTTGCCGTGTCCTTCCCTTTTGTCTTCTCAAATGATGAAGTGTTTTTCCCTCTGTTAAAAATTCACTTGTTTGAGCTCTTGATTTTATTCTCTGCTTTTTATTCTGCAACTGCCCTCCTGTACTCAAGCTCTTTTGCTCCAGAATCTTTAATTTATCTCAGACTATAAATAATTTCAAGGCTCTCCTTCCCTAAAATAAAAATGCTTAATTTATGTCAAGTCCTCTCAATGTCCCTCTCTTTCAATTACCATATAAAATTCTTGAAAAAAGAGTCTATACTACTGGAGTCTTTATTGCTTCACCATTTGGCATTTGACCTCACTGCTATATTGAAATTTTCATTCCTGAGGCCATCAGAGACTTCCTAATAAATATTGAAAGCTTACTGTGTGCCTGGCATTGATCTAGGCACTTGGGATACAGCAATGAACAAAACATTTAGGAAGAGATTAATATTGCAACTCTTTTGTATCTTATGTTATGGTATTGTCAAGTGTAATGAATATTTTAATAAACTTTCTAGACCTCTTGAGTTTCTCCTTGTACTATTTGCATCACTTTTACAAACCTTTCTCCATTCTTTCCTTGGTATTAGCCTGAAACATTAGTACTCTCTAGAGTTCTTTATTACACTGCTTTTCATACCCATGCATTTATCCGGTTAAGTTTATCCACTTTCAAATGTTCAATTACCATCTATATGCTGATTTCTCCCAAGTCTATCACTGTAGTCTAAATTCTTCCCCTCACCGTCCTCAGACCTATGCATCTCCCTGCTTCTATTTCTTCATTAGATAAACTTCATCTTCAGCGTTTCCCAAACTTAACATGCCACTTTCTCAAAATCAGCTCTTCTTTCTTTCCCTAACTTAATTATGGGACATCAACAACTACTATCATTCAAGCTAAAACCTGAGGGTTCATCTTTGATTTTTCTCTTTGCTTCTCTGTCTATCTAATAAAATAACTAGTCCTCAAATATTTATTTTCTGAATATTTTTTTAGTGAATTGTAATTCCACAATCATCTACTCTACTTTACACCCTCATTCCTCTTATGAATGATTGTAACTACTTCCTGTTTTACACATCATGTTAGCCATTCACTTAGCATAAACAATTTTACTATGTCAAGTCACTGTTTAGAAGTTAATGAATAATGAATAAACCAAAGTCTTCAATATGACATAAAATATGCTTCATAATACTATTTCTATCAACCTTGCCAGTATTATCTTTTAACACTGCATGACTCACTTCCTATATTTCATCACAGAAAGCAACTTATTTTATTTTGTGCATACACATGATACTTTTGTCTTTCACCTTTATATTTTTGCTTACTCTTTCCTATCTGTCTCTGTGCTATGGAGATACACAGAAGAAAGTGTTTCTTTTTTAGTAGCTGTGGGAAAGAATCATACAGGAGGTGTATTTGAGCAAAATCTTGAAGGATCATTAAAAGTTGGCCAGACAAAAATTAGCAAAAATATATTCTGGAAAATGCTACATGTAAAAATACGGAAAAGAGAAATATGAGAAAATCAGAAAAACAAGTAGTTCAGAAAGGCTTATATGGATATGCAGGGTGTCTTTTAAGGGAGTTATGGGAGATATAAGCTAGATCTTTCTCTTTCTCTGAATAGTTAGTAACTTCAAAAAAGTTGGTGTCAGAGTGGAGGAATAAGTTAGGAGTTTGGGTTTAACAGATACACACTACTGTATATAAAATAGATAAATAACAAGGACCTAGTATAGTCCCCTAGCACGGGGACTATATTCAATATCTTTTTTTTTTTTTTTTCTTTTGTGGTACGCGGGCCTCTCACTGTTGTGGCCTCTCCCGTTGCGGAGCACAGGCTCCAGACGCGCAGGCTCAGCGGCCATGGCTCACAGGCACAGCTGCTCCACAGCATGTGGGATCTTCCCGGACCAGGGCATGAACCCGTGTCCCCTGCATCTGCAGGCGGACTCTCAACCACTGTGCCACCAGGGAAGCCCCTATATTCAATATCTTATAATAACCTATAATGGAAAAGAATTTGAAAAAGAATACACACACACATATAATACTGAATCACTTTGCTATACACCAGAAACTCACATGACACTGTAAACCAATTATACTTCAATACGAAATTTAAAAATTTACAAAAGTTTGTGTCAGATGGTGTTGGTGGGCACACTATTTCCCAAGGTTAATCCTCTCCTAGCAACTACTCAGGCATAATTAGTGTTGGAACACTCTGGTGAACTAAACATAACTACCTAGGCATCCTCCCTTATTCTTCCTGCCTGAAACATCCACTCTTGAACAATGCATCTCCCCAGGGGGTCTAATAATGACATTACTGAAGGCTTAATCATAGCCTTGTCCTTGTGTGACAGGGCCATGTTCAGGACCAAAACTACCCTGGTGGGGCCACTTGGACTCATGCAGTTATTTAAAAGCAAGGGCTGGGATCCACCCTCAGCTAACTTTTTCTTTAGATGACCCCTACATGTAGCACAAGCATTGGCTGTTCTCACTTTACATCCTGGGTAAACACTTTTATTATATGTCCTTCCCCAGGTTAGGTCTTTCCCAAGAAATCACTGAACTAACACAACGAGTACATTTTCCTAAAGTTGAGAGTGTCCAGCAGCAGTGGACCTCCAATCACACCTCCTTCAAGGTCTTCTCACCAGAAGGAGAATACATCTCCTTATTCTTTCAAGTCACCAACAGTAACTGTTAGAAACACAGAAACACACCTGTCACAAGGGTAAATATTAATATTTGGATCCACTTTAAATACATAAGGAGAAAAAAAATCCCAAAGGGTCTCACAATTTGCAAAGCTACCTCACTCACAATGGAGTTAGCACTTATGTTCTTTACTTCAGCCACTGTATTTTCATGACATAAAGATGCTATTGACTATCAGCACACCATCAATTAAAAGCAGCAAATAAATACTACCACATTAAACACCCCTTTATCATTAAATGCTTGCATTTATTGAAACTAAAAATCTTTATTTGAAATTTAAAAACATCTTAGCTTAGAATTGTATTTTTTTTTATACACAGGCTGAAAATTAAGTAAAATACTCATTCTCAGCTTAGCAAAAGTTCTAACTCTTAAGTTTCCCTATAATGGCTTGGTCTAAGAACACACCATATTTTTCAGGCATTACTTTTCAGAGTGGAAGTGGGAATGTCTATCAAAATCATGTTAATTCTAGCATTTAAAAAAATTCATTTGACATTGAGCTTTGTATCATTAGCAGTAATTGGCAGGAATATTAGAATCCCAGACACAATACAGGGTCATGCTATCCAATAACTCAATTTTCTCCTGCTATAATCAATTATGTTAGTGCTTTTAGGTCAAGATAAGTCAATGGAAATAATTATTTTTCCCACGAATATTCATCAAAATAACAGCTACCACAACAAATATGTGTATTACCGAGGATATGGAAAATAGTGTTTTCTGAAATTGTAAATATAAGTTGAAAAAAAAGACAAATTTACAGTTTGTATTGGCCTTTATATGTCAGGTAGATAAGAAAAATGCTTACTGGTTGAGTAGAATTCATTGTAGCACAACTCATTACCCTAAAGATTTGGATAGGTCACAGGTCAAAGGATGTTCTCCAAAATGCCTTAAACAAACATGTTCCTTAAAATATTCACATAATTTGCTTAAAAGTGGTGATGGCTCTGCTCCCTCATGCCAATGCTAAAACAATTTTCTATTTAAAATTTTTTTCTTAATATATTAAGAAATAGGTTTACCTTGTATCATCATTGAATAATAGAAGTGTCATCTTATGATACCCTCTGAGGCCAAATTTTCAACAACAGATTTCAGGATGCTGAAGGATCCCCTGGTCTATTGTGAATCACACTGGCCTTGCCAAAGGACATTAGCCACTATGTGGGACCACTTTTGCAGCACAAGGAAAATAGCCTGAAGCAACAATTGCCCACATTTTTTTTACATCCTTCTGGAAATAAAAATAAAAACACTTTAGTTGCTTAACTGGTGATAGCATACCTCCTCTTGCCCCATTTCTTCTTATAACCTCCCAACTCAATCTGTTTAAGCCCAATGCTTTTCTTGACATTACCACGTCCTGAAAGCCATTAGTGTAATTTTCACTTGCCATGACTACTTACATCCAAGGATTACTTACAAATTCAAACTGTAATTAGAAGATGAACTAGACTGAGAGGCTCTGATTATTCCTTTGTATTTGTGTTTGAATACTGTACTGTTAGATGTGTCTGCATTCATTGCACAGAGACCTGCTGATAGAGCTTGGCAAGTAAATGAAAGGTAACATGGCATGGCATGATGAAAAGAGGTAGACCTTTAAGTGAGGCTGGCTTAGACTTAAAGTTTACTCCATCACTTGCTATGTGGATGAGCTTAGGTCAGTTACATGGTCACTGTGGCACTCACTTTCTTCACTGGTAAAACAGAGATAATCATGCTTGTAAATGACTCTTTTATTCCTGTCCTGAGGTGTCTGCTCAATAATTTATAGCTGTTGAGTTCTTATAGAAATATACAGCCCTCTGGGGAGCAGGAGATGGGGAGAAATATTGGTTACATTCTACTCTCTTCCATCAGGTCACACCTAGAGTTTTTTGTTCATTTTTAGGGCCCGCTCTTTAAGGAAAATGACTTTGATGGATGAGCAAATGCATGAGAAGCAAGTAGGAAATCTAAATTATGTCTTGTGAACAACAACATGGAGGAGAGAATATGTCCAAGGGATAAGCAGTTTTGAAAAATAACTACAGATCTATAATGTATGAGAAAATTTAGAACTATTCATGTGATCCCAGAGAGCAGGACTGAGACTGGGGTGGAGAAACTACACAGGCAGATTTAGCTCAATATAAGGGAGAACATAGTCAAATTCCAACCGCTGAACTAGGGTACATCTGTTCTAATAGAGGCTAGCTAACTATTTGTTCAGGACACTAGACAGATAGTGGCTTGAATAATAGTAAATTAAATTGGATTATTTGATAACTAAGGTGCTGCCTGATCCTAAGAATCTGTTTTAATACCACATGCATTATTACCTAACTTAAAATGATGACTGTGTTTTCACATCAAGAAATAGAGTTCTACAAAGAGATAGTAGCCACAAGACATTATCATCTCATTCTTGAGTTACCCCAAGGTCCATTTGTCACTTAGCACTCACTCTTCCATCACCAAGTCAGTCTAGGCTCACATATCCAATCTACTTTCCCAGTCTCATATTCTGCTTCCTACTCACAGGCATTCCTGGGTGTAACCACATCAGGCCACTTGTCCATATAAAAAGGGACCATATCTTCTCTATTCTCCATACCTTTATCCATGCAACCTAGGCCTGCAAAACTTCCTCTCCTTCACTGCTCCTCAGAATCTCTCTTCTTCTCAAACCCTAGCAGTGCTTTTAGGAACATGGCTGTTTCTTTGGCAATATCAAGAGACCCTGAAGGCCAGCACCATGTCTCATGCCTGCTAATATCTCAAAAGACTGTATATGAGGTCTTTTGATAATTACACAGTGTTGATTTATCCCAAGCATTTTTATTCAAAATAAATAAAACTTTAAAAATCATTGTTCTTTATAGGGATTTTCAACCGTCATCAGTTGAGCTACTCTTCAACTAGATATTGTTACACCAAAATTTAAAGACACAAAAGAGATAAAATATCTGCACCCATTTTTTAAATAAAATATAGACAATATAAAGACATTGTAGGCAGCAGATTTACTGTAGATGGTAATTTTCAACATTTCCCAGAAAATTGTGACCACAGGCCACTCTGATTGATGGGGTCAGGCTCTGACAGAGAATCTGATTGGAGCTCCTCCTGGCTTTGACAAGGATGCCTGCACTCTTCCAAATTAGACAAGGCCTCTGCTCTCTGTTGGACACAGCCTAAGCCCACACTGCCTGTTTAAAGAGACAGTGACTTTAGTTAAGATCCAGGGCACAGACTTTGAAGATATGAACAAATAACTTTTCCCAACATCCGCCCTCATCTCTGCTTTAAGAAATAAAGGCTTTGGTGAGAATTGAGTATACTCAGGGTAGCCCTTGCTTTCTGAGAGTCTATTCATTGATGATGACAGACTACCCGGCGAACTGTACCAGTTGTTTCCAGGTTATTCCATTTCAAAATTGTCTTCCCCAATGAGGTAAAGGCAAATTTTCTTTGAAGGTCATAGCTGCAATTTACAAATACTTCCTAAAGCACTCAAGACAACTTTTGCCTTCCCCAACTGATCTGAACTTTATGGAGTGATTCAAACTGCAAGTTTGATCCTACCTTGACCTCCATTTCCTCCAGGGAGTGTGCAAGAGCCCGCTTGTCACCTACTGCTCACTGAGATATCATCTTCCCTTCCCCTACCAGAATTGTTTCCATCAACTCCACTGAACTCCAGTCTTGCTTTCCTTTTCAGCACTTATCTGGAACCAATCGTATTTGTTGCCACCCTGATTTTGGTAGCTCCTTCTTCTTGTGTTCCAGTCCCAGGTACTAGTGGAATTTCTCTTATGAATGGTCTCAAGTGGAAATGCCCACCTGCCTTTGGGAGTTGACAAAGCCTGGACTCCTTCTTTTCCAGGACTCTACTTCACCAAAGGACACCAATAATTCTAAGTCCTTGCCATCTTTCTCTTCATCCAATCATTAAAATGGAATTTTGGGTGAACATAGGGAACTGAGTGAAATCACCAATGATTTAATCATCAGTGTATTAATGAAAATACTGGCTGCAAATCTACTACATAACAGATACTACACTAAACACTGGGAATGCAGTGATAGGCACTCAGTTCTTTAGAGATCCCCTAGAATAAGATAAAGCGTATTTCCCCTTATATTTATTTAAATGTTAATATGCCCTTTAAAAAGCATGAAAGATCAAAACACTTTGCATCCACATACACTTGGGGAGCAAGACAGACCTAGGCACAAGCTTGAGTGCCTCAGGGTACATCAGAGACACTGAATACATGGCTTCTGATATGCTGAAAGTTATATCTTCAGAAAGTCACATTATTTTTAACAAACTCAACCAAACTAAACTAAGATATGTTTTTATGTGCACTTGAAAGGAAAGCAGAGACCCTTTTTCATCTTAACAGAATGTGTTTAAATAAGAAAAAAATCTCATTTATTTATTTGAATGTTGAGTGCTATGCTAGGCAAAAAAGTGACCCCCCCAAAATATCCACACCCTAAAGCATGAATGTGTTACATGGCAAAGAGGATTTTGCAGCTATGATTAAATTAAATATTTTTTAGATTAGAAGATTATTATCCTGGATTATCTGGGCAGGCCAAATGTAATCACAAGGGTCCTTATGGATGGAGGCAGGAGGGTCAAGGTCAGAGTCAGAGAGGATGGCAGCAGAAGTTTGCCTGGTGTGAAACCATGAGCCAAGGAATGAGGACAGCCTCTAGCAGCTAGAAAAGGCAAGGAATTGATTCTCTTCTAGAACCTCTAGAAGGACATAGCCCTGCCAGCCCATTTTAGACTTCAGATCTTCAGAAATGTAAGGTGGTAAACATATTTTGTTTTAAGCCACTAATTTCTTACAGCATCAATAGGAAACCAATACAGGTATACAGAGAGTTTCATCAACAAGTATTTAATTTCCATGAGAATTCCAGGAAGAAATTGGAATTGGAAAACTTTGCTGATACATCATACAAAGAAGAAGATCTACAGCTCATCTGAATTTGACGTACCCAGGTTATCCACAAGTCATCTTAATAAAAAAGCTGGAAAAGAGCATAATGACTTGATCATCTCAGTCATTACTCTTTTTTTCTTTTAATTGCTTTACAATGGTGTGTTAGTTTCTTATGGACATTTAGGTTGTTTCCATCTCCTGGCTATTGTAAATATTTAGGTTGTTTCCATCTCCTGGCTGCAATGAATATTTTGGTACATGAGTTTTTTGAATTATTGTTTTCTCAGGGTATATGCCCAGTAGTGGGATTGCTGGGTCATATGGTAGTTCTATTTTATTGTTTCTAGATTTTTTGATGATGGCCATTCTGACTGGTGTGAGATGATATCTCATTGTAGTTTTGATTTGCATTTCTCTAATGATTAATGATGTTGAGTATTCTTTCATGTGTTTGTTGGCAATTTTGGATTGGGTTGTTTGTTTTTTTGTTATTGAGCTGCATATAAATTTTGGATATTATTCCTTTGTCAGTTGCTTCATTTGCAAATATTTTCTCCCATTCTCAGGGTTGTCTATTGGTCTTATTTATAGTTTCCTTTGCTGTGCAAAAACTTTGAAGTTTCGTTAGGTCCCATTTGTTTATTTTTGTTTTTATTTCCATTTCTCTAGGAAGTGGGTCAAAAAGGATCTTGCTGTGATTTATGTCATAGAGTGTTCTGCCTATGTTTTCCTCTAAGAGTTTGATAGTTTCTGGCCTCACATTTAGGTCTTTAATCCATTTTGAGCTTATTTTTGTGTATGGTGTTAGGGAGTAATAGAATCTTGTACTTTGTCATGTACCTGTCCAGTTTTCCCAGCACCACTTTTTGAAGAGGCTGTCATTTCTCCACTGTACATTCCTACCTCCTTTATCAAAGATAAGGTGACCATATGTGCGTGGGTTTATCTCTGGGCTTTCTGTCCTGTTCCATTGATCTCTATTTCTGTTTTTGTGCCAGTACCATACTGTCTTGATTACTGTAACTTTGTAGTATAGCCTGAAGTCAGGGAGCCTGATTCCTCCAGCTCAGTTTTTCATTCTCAAGATTGCTTTGGTTATTCGGAATGTGAAGCCATGCGGTCCTGGGCTTTTGTTTGTTGGAAGATTCTTAATCGCAGTTTCAATTTCAGTGCTTGTGATTGATCTGTTCATATTTTCTATTTCTTCCTGGTTCAGTCTTGGCAGGTTGTGCATTTCTAAGAATTTGTCCATTTCTTCCAGGTTGTCCATTTTATTGGCATAGAGTTGCTTGTAGTAATCTCTCATGATCTTTTGTATTTCTGCAGTGTCAGTTGTTACTTCCCCTTTTTCATTTCTAATTCTATTGATTTGAGTATTCTCCCTTTTTTTCTTGATGAGTCTGGCTAATGGTTTCAGTTATTACTCTTGACTCCAAGTGAAAAAATATCAGAAAAAAGAGAAAAGGGATTTTAGGGAGCAGCACACGTTAATTAACAGGTGGCTACATGAAACTTTGTGGTTAGCCTTTATAAAAATAGATAACACAACAGAATACATATATCACCTGAATCTCTTTCTTTTTCAGCTCAGTTACATGGAACATTATTTCATTTGTAAACTAACAATTTTCAACTGAGTAACATTTTACAGACAACACATCCAGGTTCATCCTTCAGCCTTGATATCCATGACTCTAAAGTATCAATTCGTCCATAAGTAATTTCCTGAAGCTGTTGGTTAGAAAAATTTAAAGGAACCTAAATGTGTAAAGGCATAATTCAGTGGTTAATATAAATATCAAAACCAATTTTTTTAGGGGTAAGGTGGGGGGAAAAGGAGACGATGACATACAATTAACACTACAGGCATTTCAAACTGCTCAAGGATGCACCTTCCCTTAATGCAAATAATTAACACACTGAAAAGCCATCATCTTGTCTTACTTCAAGTTTCTGAAATGGTGGTGAAAATGTTAGTACCACCACTTAAATTTCTTCTTTTCTTTAGGCAAAAAAAGCTGTAAGGGCTGCTCATTGGTGTCATTATCTCCACCTGGATATGCCTTGTGTACCTGCTCCACTGCTCTGGTTCAAGACAATTAATCCTAATATCCAGCCTCTCCTGTGGTAATTTCTCATCTTGGCAGGTCTCTTTCTGTAATGACTAAAGGGGAGTGGCCGAGTTCCCAAAGCTTGTGCTGAGCCAGATGCACTTCTCCTCCCAGACATGAACAGCCTGTTCTGGTCTCTCCCTGTCTTTCTTCTTTCTCCTTCTTGTTCTTCCTTCCTTCCTTCCCTGCTTCCTTCTTTCATTCCTTCCTTCCTCCTTTCCTCACTGCCTTGCTTCCCTGTTTCCTTTTATTTTCTTACTCAGTTCCCTAGAAACTGTTCAACTTCAAAAAACAAGACTAAAACAAAACAAATGAGTCCCACAGAAGTCTCACCCAGACTTTCAGCACAATGGAGAACTTTGGCCATAGCCCCCTCTACAAAGCGTAATTAGGTGACTGACAAATGGCAGGTAGCAGTGGAGGTGGAAATAACCTCTATTATCATGCCTTCCTTACTCAAAGAAAGAGCTTCAGTGTCCTAATTTTTCAACCCAATTCTAATTTCATATTTATGAAAAGCTAGCCTGTGCCACTCCCCAGCAATCTGCTTATTGAACATACTTTTCTGCAAGAATAATTATATCCCCCATCCCTTAATATTGCATCCTTTTATTTCATTTTCCTCTCCATCTCCTGCTGTGCTGACTGCCATCACAACGTTTCATGCTCTGACCAAGAGAATAGGTCACTGATTTTTTTTTTCCTAAAGCAAGTACCACTCTGTGAATTGGTCTTGATCCCTAGAGACAGTGAGTGTAAGAGAGAGAGAGAGAAATGGGGAGAGCATGATAACACAGCCATAGGACACTAGGTCAAAGGTCCCCATCCTCTCCAGCATGGTACATTGTGTTTCCTCCCTCCCCTGAAACTATCTCCTCTAATGACAGATGCTACTGTGTGAGTGCTTATACTAGAAATTGGATGTCATTTATGTGTGGGCATATGATTATCGTATATACACATGAGATTTAGCCAAGATCTGCATTTGGAAAGCAGTGAGAGACAAGGACAATATCCATTAGTCTATAATTTCAGATTATTTTTTTACCAGCTGCACATCTTTTATTCACATTGGAGATAGCTTGGACAGGTTGAATATTTACCAATAACTTTGTAAACCAATACTCTGTGTAGCTATATAGCACTCCTAATTTGAAGGTAACAGTGAGGACACGTTGCTGGGTCCAGTAGGCAGAGTACACACTGCCTCTCCCTTCTGTCTCCATGATTCTGAGAATTGAACTAGTGTAGAAACAATTAATTAATTAATTACTGAGTGAGAGCTTATTCCATGCCAAGCTCTCATCTAGGCACAAGGAATATGGTGATGAGGAAAGCAGAGAGCACTCACTATTTTTTCCAGTAAAGGCAGAGTGGATGCAAAAAATGACTTCACTTCACAATTTTAATCTAATTGTATGTGAACTTCATTCGGATGATATCTCCAAATAATCACTGTGATTTGACTTGAATGTGAAGAAAATACTGAGTTTACTTTGTATTTTGTTTAATATATCTATCTTTCTCACTATATTTGGAGTATATGTACCAATATGCTCTTTTCTTACTTGTAAAAACATTTGGAACCAGTTATTCCTATGATAGAAAGTACAGAATCCAAAGGAAAACATATCTAGACATTTTTGAGTAACCTGTTACCATTATGCAGAAATCATTAGATTTGTATCCTCCCTGTTGTGGCTGTGAAGATTTTTCTTTTGTTTTGTTCTGTTTGTTTATTTGGTTTGGTTTTTGATCCTCATAAAAAGCGGCATCAATCATAAAGGTATTTTTTTTCTGAAAACAAACTACATATTCCCCCTATGCACTGGTTTATCTTTAATCAGTAAAATGACATCTTTGCCTCCACACATAGAAAGGTACAGTTTGTGAGGTGTCTAAGTCTTCGATATATTAAGGATATCCTACACAAAGAAATATGACTGTCAGAATTATTCTGACATTATAAACACAAATTATTTCATGTTTTTATAACATCCTTTCCTTCCTCTTCAAATTTCCTCATCTTTTCCTAAATTTGTCAAGCTAAATTTACATTATTATCAAGTATCCCTTGAAAAATAGATGGATTTTCCTCTGGTTTTTATTCTAAATATGAATTTTCATGACTAGAAAAATTTTCATTTATAGTATTTTTACTACTATATTAAACACTTTTAGCATCAGTTTTCTTCATTATCGAATGATAATTGTCCATTCACCTTTAATTTGAATTTTTTTGAAAATTTAAGAATTAGTTGATACTTTTATTTGGCCATCCAATTTTTTGCACCTGTCAATTCAATTCCTTATGTCTTAAGCTGAAAATTTTAAATGCGAAAATCAAACTATAGATTTGGAAATTGTGTATTTAATAGATTATTTAATAGAATAGTATAATAGTTTTATATATATATATATATGTATATACATATAGGTGCACGGTTCAAGATGATATGATAAAAACTTGATAATGCAAATCAGAATTAAATAGGTGAAAAACAGTACTTTTATAATTCATAAATTGCCCAAACACAGAGGCAACCAAGATATCCTTCAATTTGTGATGGATAGATAAACTATGATACATCCATACAATGGGATATTATCCAGCACTTAGAAGAAATGAGTTATACAGCCATGAAAAGACATGGAGAAACTTAAATGTACTTTACTAAGTGTAAGATAACAGACTGACAAAACTACACACTGAGTGATTCTAAGTATATGACATTCTGGAAAAGGCAGAACTATGGAGATAATACAACGATTAGAGGTTGCTGAGGGCTAGAGGAGAGGTCAGGAGGGATGAATAGGTGGAGTACAGAGTGTTTTTAGGGCAGTGAAACTATTCTGTATAAAACCGTAATGGTGGATACGTTTGTGAAAACCTAGAGAACTATATACCAGACAAAGAGTGAACCCTAATATAAACTTTGGACTTTAGTTAATAATGATGTTTCATCATTACTGCATCAGTTGTAACAAATGTACCACACTAAGTCATGATAATAATGACAGAGGAAACTATGTGCACAGGGGGAGGGAGTACATAAGTACTCTCTGTACTTTCTACTCAATTTTTCTGTAAACCTATAAATGTTTTAAACATAAAGCCTATCAATAAAATAAAAAAGCAGTTCTTGATATCTGGTAGAAGAAAGCTTCATGGTATTTTACTTACTAGTTGTATAAATTTGGAAAATCTGTAAAGTGAGGATAAGAATAAACTCATAGGGCTTCCCTGGTGGCGCAGTGGTTGAGAGACTGCCTGCCGATGCAGGGGACACGGGTTCATGTCCCAGTCTGGGAAGATCCCACATGCTGCGGAGCAGCTGGGCCTGTGAGCCATGGACGCTGAGCCTGCGCGTCCAGAGCCTGTGCTCCGCAACGGGAGAGGCCACAACAGTGAGAGGCCTGTGTACTGCAAAAAAAAGAACAAACTCATAGATTTGCTATGATGATAGAATGACATTACCATTTCAATGACAAATCCTTAGCATGAAAAAAGTCATGAGCTAGAGTAGTCTCAATAAATATTAGTTATTCTTATCTTTGAAATTCATAACTATTCAAATAGCATCAAAAACAGATTCCACCAATAAGTATTCCTAGTAGGTTCACAATGATTTTTGAGCTGTCCATCATTTGGCATTTGATTGCACTATCAAACAACCACAGTACATGCATCCTCCTCAAAAAACGAGATGAGAGGCTAAAATTTTTCTTTGATTTTATTTCAAGAAATTCATTCCTGTCAAAAGTTGGCTGGACAAAGTTCTGCTATCCTTTAGCAGCACTGTTCGGGGGAAAAAAATGTCTGCTGTTCTTTTTTGTGTCATGGAATCTATAGACACTTTAATAAGATATTAATTCCAGTCCCAGTATCTCTGTTAATTCCAACTTCTGTTGAGATGTTCAGAAGCAATAAGAAGCAAGATGTAATCCACTAGGATTCATTGTCTTGTGCTTAATACAGGTAAAACTGAGCAAGTCAAGAGCAATAAGGAATCTCTTCATTGAATGTAAGTTTGAAGACCAGTGTGAGTTAAATGATTTTGTTACACAGAAAGCATGCCCCATTTGATTTGGACCAAACTTTTCTGTATGTTTGTTTGTTTGCTTGTTTTCCAAATGCATCAGAAACAACAGATCCTGCCCTAAGCAGTTGCTCAAGACCACACCTTCCTTCCCACTTCACTCTTGACCCACCTTGGCTTACCTATTTCATTCTTCTCTACCTTCTACCTCAACTCTTTGTTGTTGATATTTCCCTGTCTGCTCTCTATTTAAAAGACCTTTTTGAAATCTGCTGGGGTATAAAACCTGGTGTCCAACTCAATGGTCAGCCTTGTTCATCTTGTTTCAGCACATTCCACTGGGTTTGTCTAGTCCACTAACCTAACTATGCCTTCACACTTCCTGTTAAAACTGGTCCTGAGAGATGTCACCACCTGATCCCTTGCCCAGGAGAGTGGTTTTGTTCTTCCTTTCTTTATAAGCTTTACTTTACTTTTTTTTTTTATTTTTTACATGCTTGTATCTAAACTCAGTGGTCTAAGGCATATGATGATAAAAATTCTAAGGTCTCTCAACTATCAATATTTCTGCTCTGGACATAGACACATCTCCTGGTATGTCCAGTACATCCAGTTAAACAATTGTTGTATGTACAGTTTTGACAATTTAGCACCAGCTTTCTTAAAGGAAGCTTGTACAGTAGCAGAGTTTCCAAAATGTCTTTTATTGTTCACCTGCCCAGTGGATATTCTACTATTCCATTTGACAATCTGTGGTCATACCTAAGAAAGCTTAATAGTAATACTCTTTTCTTGCTCAGTTGGACTATCTGCAGCTCATGAATACAACAGATTTTCCCTCCTTTTCCTATATGTCTTTGTCTTAACCTAAGCATGGATATTTAAGGATCCCTCCTTCTCTTTTTAATTCAATTTCTTTTGGCTCTTGTCTCACTCTAGCTAATGCTTCAGGAATGATTCATGCCCATTTTGACATTTTGACAGAATTTTCTTTTTAGTATGTGTTAAATTGTTTTATTTTTCTGTCTGCTGAAAATTTCTGGTACTGGGTAACATCAAGAATGAACAATAAACAGGATCGGTTTAAAGTGAGAGATGACCTGATCTCAGAGAAGATTGATCTCTTCAAGAGAAAAACAAATACCATATGCTAGCACATATATATGAAATCTAAAAAAAAAAAGAAAAAAGGTTCTGACGAAACTAGGGGAAGGACAGGAATAAGACACAGATGTAGAGAATGGACTTGAGGACACGTGGAAGGGGAAGGGTAAGCTGGGATGAAGTGAGAAAGTAGCAATGACATATATACACTACCAAATGTAAAACAGATAGCTAGTGGGAAGCAGTTGCCTAGCACAGGGAGATCAGCTTGGTGCTTTGTGACCACCGAGAGGGGTGGGATAGGGAGGGTGGGAGGGAGATGAAAGAGGGAGGTGATATGGTGATATATGTATACATATAGCTGATTCACTTTGTTATACAGCAGAAACTAACACAACATTGTAAAGCAATTATACTCCAACAAAGATGTTAAATTAAAAAAAAAAAGTGATCTCTTTTCTTTGAACAAAATGAGCCTTTCCTTGGGGGAACTTCACAAATACAGCCCACAGGCCTAGAAATAAGGCAAAGAACTCCAACAAATGGCAGCTATATACCAAATAAAATCAAGCATAATTAAGAGAAAAAAACAATAAGTAATAATCATAATCAGTATGAAAAAACAAAAAAAACTTGGTCAAAGTGAGATTCAAAGAGAGTAACGATCAATTTGACCACTTATTGCACAGTATAAAACTCTGAATGAGGATGACTGAATTACAAACAATACAAATGCTTTTGATGGGATTATTTTGTTATGTATTCCTTAGGTCCCACTAGGATGGTTTTCTTTGTTTTCCCAACGTTTATTTATGCATGTATATTAAGTGTATGTTCATGCGATAAACAAACATCAAGTGGGGGAAAAATACCAGATTAACCTTTGAAGCAATATATATATAAAGATTTTACACATTCATGCTAATGACAACTTAAGTTAATAATTCCATTTATTGAGTTTACTCATTTTAAAACATTCTTATTTCCTCTGACAAAACAACATATGTATTATTATTACCTCTGTTTTATTTTCTGATGAGGAAATTAAAGTTCAAAGTGTCTCGGTGACTTGTGCCCAAGAGTTTTCAGTCAATCAGTGCTAGCACTCTAAAAAAAACAATTTTGCTAAAGCTGATGGGCTACTAGCCCCTAAACTATGTCACAGGGACTCTTGCTGCCCAAAGGGCCAGAGGTAGAGAGGGATGCCTGAGGGAAGAGGAGGAGCCCTCTAAGACTAGGCTCTGCTCCCATTTCCTGTGTTTGAATAACCTGAGTTAGAACTGGTGGCATGGACCCTGGGCAGGTCCTTGGCAGTGGCACTCTTCCCATGCTAGGGGTGGCTCCTCTAAGATGCAAGTTACTTGAAGGTGGCAAACTGCTGAGGCAATGGGAGTTACCATAGGAGCCCGTCTTCTACTACCTGTCTCACCTCCACATGGGCCAAAGCAACCCTGAAATCTTATTCCTTGTTTGAGGATTAATACTTTGTCCAAGGAAACTTTTAGAGAAATAGGTGGCCGATACTTATTTGTTACTGACCCTCTTGGATCAGATGAGACCACTGGGACCTTTTCTTACCTAATACCCCTTAGGCCAATTGAATGAGACCAGGTTCAGCAAAGCAGAACAGAAACTTTATTTGTAGATAAAAGATGGGGAAGGGAGAGTTAGTGCTCTAAAAATCCCTTCCCCCTGAGGAAGGGAAGCAGGAAACTTTTAAGCAGTTAGAGGTGGGTGTACCACCAGAATTCCAGGAAGGGGGTGGCAATTTCCAGAAACAACCAGAGCATGCACAGCACTTTGTGCGCTCCTTTGCACATGGTGCTAATTATGCCTAGCAAAGTGCAAGTCCCCACTTTGGCTGGAGATCCTAGCATGGTAATGAGGCAAAGGCAACTTTTGGATACTGGGTCTCATCTGTGCAAGCTCTGTCCTCGTGGTCAGGCTGGAACTCATTCAGGGTAGTTGGCTGTTGCCATCTTGGGGCTTTCTAACTGAGACTGGTTCTGTGATTTTGTTTCTGTGTCATATGTCTTAGTTTCTGTTAAGCCAGCACAGCTGTGGGCATAGATTAAGAGATTGTGATGTAGGAAAAAAAGAGAAAGTAGGTTAGTCTCTGTACAGGATTGGGTCTCTTCCTTGTAGCCCTATGACCAGCCTACACATTCCATGCAAACCCACCTAGATTGGAATAAACATTCTGACCACCTCGGGCACTTGGACTAAGTCACCCTCCACACTCACACACAGTACCTCCGCCTCAGCATGCCTGGGCCACCGTGTTGGGTATGTGGAAGGGGACCAGAGTGAGATTGGCTGACATCTCCTGCAAACCACCTTCTAGCTTCTTCTTCTATGTATATTAAATCGCCGAGGGTTAACAAGAACTAGTTGCTTTCACGATAACTATAGCATGAGGATGTATTAGCGTTTAGTGGTGACATGGAAACCAAGAATTTAATTTATAAATATAGATACTGATTGATAATTGGTGTATGGTAGGTGGGTACTTTTTATTTTTTAAATCACACGCATTTATATACCTGTATTTATTTAAAAAATTTAAAATAAATCTTTATATTTCTATTACTTGAAGTATTAAATATGTATCAACTATTTCGGACTTAATAAAGCACATAAATGTGTTTATAAGAATTGAGTGCATACCCGAGTTTGATATAGGGACAGCTTTTTGACAGAATCTGCTTATATCTTTAGAAACTGTTTTTTTTGTTTGTTTGTTTGTTTTTTAAAGAAGATGTTGGGGGTAGGAGTTTGTTAATTAATTTATTTATTTTTGCTGTGTTGGGTCTTCGTTTCTGTGCGAGGGCTTTCTCTAGTTGTGGCAAGTGGGGGCCACTCTTTATCGCAGTGCGCGGGCCTCTCACTATCGCGGCCTCTCTTGTTGCGGAGCACAGGCTCCAGACGCGCAGGCTCAGTAGTTGTGGCTCACAGGCCTAGTTGCTCTGCGTCATGTGGGATCCTCCCAGACCAGGGCTCGAACCCATGTCCCCTGCATTGGCAGGCGGATTCTCAACCACCGTGCCACCAGGGAAGCCCAAGAAACTGGTATTTAATAAAAGCCACCTGCTGCATGTTGCTCTCTTGAGGATTTGATGTTATCTTACAGTTAGGAAAGGTTGTATGTGACAAGAATGAGGTTTATAACTGTGTTTACAAAAAATGAGCAAACAAGTAAATAATAAGAAATTTATTAAACACACTCCACATCTGCGAGAAAATGGATATTGCTCCAGGTACAATGAGTGAGCATCACATCTCCATCATTTAAGCAAAATATGAATTCCATTTATATGATGCTGAAATAGCCAATTTAAAGATGAAAAACATATAGAATTAATATCTTGCTTGTCTCATTATTTAATTTACCCTTGAACAACTTCCAAATCTCAGATCATCTTCATCTTCTGGGAATATAAATCTTCAACTTTTCTCCATTCCTTCTCCCAGACTTCAATAACTTGTGGGGGGAGAAAAAGGAAAAAAATATTTTAAAAGCCCAATATATTTCAAAAAGTTGTGATGCTCAAATAAAATTACGTGTACAAAGTACTTAGTAAGTTGTAAAATGTCATAAAGATATAAATTATTTCCATTGCTAAATTGTCCTAACTGCAACTAAAATGATATTAAATAAACATAATAAAATAATAATTATTTATAAAAGTAAAATATTCCAGAGTGTCTGCTTAGAATTAAAGGTCCAGACCATTAGAGTTGTGTTTATTTTATGTAGAACAAATAGAAGCTCATCTAGCATCTTGTAGACCCTCATTATGAATGATAATGTTGTCACTAAAGGTTTTGCTCTACAAGACCCCACCACCCTTGAGGGGCAATTGTACTGAGATAGTACTGACATTTCTCAAAAGTCCACATTGATCATACAAGGCAATTGATCAGTAATAGCACCTTGTAAGCCTCCACTACTCTGCCCACCAGCAAAGTAGCAAGCTCTTTGCTGTCAGTTCTTCCAGATAGACTATCAATAAAAACAGTTGTCTTTGATTTTAGAAGCACACATTCCAATTTCTTAAACTCTGAGAGATGGATAAAGGTATATTTTACTCCTTTTAAGTCTCCTGATACAGGCTTAACCAGAAACATAACTCTCAGATATTAACTCAATATATGACACAGCCTCACCCAGCTTTTCAAATATTTCCTATTTTCCATTGTACAGTTTTATTGTATTTTAATGGTGATGAAATGTATACTGTCATAAGAGAATATATTTTCATTTTATGTCATATAAAACCCTGGCTATAGTATCTAAATGTTAAACACATCTGTTAATAGACCAAAGATTGACTCTCTTTCTCTCTCTCTTTCTCCCTCTTTTTATTTCAAACCTGACAGTTGACACATTTTAAAACAAAAATATACTCAATAGCAAATGTATTATCATTTTGATTTTCTTCTTCCATCCATACAGGTAACAGTTCACACAAATATATACACTGGTACATACATGACCCTGCTATAAATAAATGTATGCCTCTGTGGAAAGGGGTAAGGAATCCAGGTTTGTTCATTGTTAAGAAGACCAAGTGAGAAGCACAGGGTTCTTCTGTTTAATGGGACCTTGACATCTTGCTTTGATCTATGGGGCTACAGCTGGTGAACTGATGCTTCTACTCCCTGTACTTCCCTTGTAACATTTTCTTTTCTCCAAGGAGCATCCCTAACAGATTTTAGTAGGATTGCCTCCATTCAATTTTAGTGGTGCCATTCCCACTCTGTCAGAGACGGAGCAGCCTTATTAATCACACTCAGGTCCACTAATACCAACAATCCGTCACCACAGCTGACTGAATGCATCATCCACGGTAACTAGAAAATTCACTCTGAGACCTGATGACTTGTCTTGGCTACATCCTGGAACACAAAGCAAACAGAAAACACTAGTTATGCCAGTACGTTATCTTTTACTCTTCTTTCCTTCTTCCTCCATTTTTTGGGGGGTGACAGCACAAATCTTATTGAGTGTAGAAGACAGTTTCCCTTTAAAAAATGTTTTCTCAATGTTATCTCCTTCTTGCTCTGGGTTGAACTCATCTGCAGAAGGGTCATCACTTGATCCCTTTGTGATAACGTCAGTGAGTCAATATATGAATTGGGGATTCTTGTTTCTAGCTGAATTTTGACAATCTGCTTTTGACTTGTTTTTACAACATTTAACCAGAAAATATGGATGATATCCTCTGTTTACCTGGCAAGGTGACTCTTCCATTTCATTGCAGTTTTTCCTTTTTGTATGGAGAGGTCTTGTAGAAGGGTAAGTGAGCAGTAGAATTAGCTGATTGATCCCATCACAACATCTCATTAGAATATGTGGAACTGACAGGTTGACCATGGGAATATCAATCAATGTGAGGCCAATGCTAATAATGGGTTTGGTGCAAAAACTTATTGTAATAATGGTACATATGCCAAATAAACAATACTTTTACCAATTATTATTATTTTACATCTTTATTGGAGTACAATTGCTTTACAATGGTGTGTTAGTTTCTGCTGTAGAACAAAGTGAATCAGCTATATGTATACATACGTTCCCATATCTCCTCCCTCTTGCATCTCCCTCCCTCTCGCTCTGTGCAGAAGCTTTTAAGTTTCATTAGGTCCCATTTGTTTATTTTTCTTTTTATTTCCATTTCTTTAGGAAGTGGGACAAAAAGGATCTTGCTGTGATTTTAGAGTGTTCTGCCTATGTTTTCCTCTAAGAGTTTGATCGTTTCTGGCTTTACATTTAGGTCTTTAATCCATTTTGAGCTTATTTTTGTGTATGGTGTTAGGGAGTGATCTAATCTCATACTTTTACATGTACCTGTCCAGTTTTCTCAGCACCACTTATTGAAGAGGCTGTCCTTTCTCCACTGTGCATTCCTACCTCCTTTATCAAAGATAAGGTGACCATATGTGTGTAGGTTTATCTCTGGGCTTTCTAGCCTGTTCCATTGATCCATATTTTGTTTTTGTGCCAGTATCATACTGTCTTGATTAATGTAGCTTTGTAGTATAGTCTGAGTCAGGGAGCCTGATTCCTCCAGCTCTGTTTTTTGTTCTCAAGATTGCTTTGGCTATTCCTCTTATTCAACATAGTTTTGCAAGTTTTAGCCACAGTAATCAGAGAAGAAAAGGAAATAAAAGTAATTCAAATCAGAAAAGAAGAAGTAAAGCTGTCACTGTTTGCAGATGACATGATACTATACATAGAGGATCCTGAAGATGCTACCAGAAAACTACTAGAGCTAATCAATGAATTTGGTAAAGTAGCAGGATACAAAATTAATGCACAGAAATCTCTGGCATTCCTATACACTAATGATGAAAAATCTGAAAGTGAAATCAAGAAAACACTCCCATTTACCATTGCAACAAAAAAGAATAAAATATCTAGGAATAAACCTACCTAAGGAGACAAAAGACCTCTATGCAGAAAATTATAAGACACTGATGAAAGAAATTAAATATGATACAAATAGATGGAGAGATATACTATGTTCTTAGATTGGAAGACTCAACATTGTGAAAATAACTCTACTACCCAAAGCAATCTACAGATTCAATGCAATCCCTATCAAACTACCACTGGCATTTTTCACAGAGCTAGAACAAAAAATTTCACAATTTGTATGGAAACCAATTATTATTTATTGAGCACCTACTTTTTGTCAGATACTATGCTGAGTATTTTATTTTGATTTTTTTTGCATTTCTTATTTTATACATACTACAACACTGTATGGTTGGCCTGATCATCCTCATTTTACAGATGAGGAAACTGAGCTTAAAGAGACTAAGGAACTAGGTCAAAAATACACATCCCCAAATTGTAGAGCCTGACTGGCACCCAGGTCTGTCTGCTACCAAAACCAGTGGTGGCACCAACATTGCACAACAGGTTGACTTATATACACGGTGAGGATTTGACAAAAGATAAACTGTACTTTTAATATTATTTCCCCAATATCATCCAAAGAACTAAAGAAGTTAATAAAATTATTAGGTAGATATTCTTCAAGATATCTTACTAGGTCTCCAGCCACTGTAAATGCTCTGCTCTCTCAGCCTCTCCTACATGCATGTGAACTAGCAGCTCTATTTGTGTGATGCCACCCTGCTCTACATATACCAGGCCAGCACTGACTAGCTCAGGGATTTCCATCAGGGCCAACCTGGCTGGACTGATCAGTTAAGCTCTCTGGATTTGGGGAATGGAATGCAGAGAAAATTAGTCCTGTACATGACTGGTGGTGAGAAACATGCAATTTGCACATTATGGGATAGTCATCTTCTACCATGAAGGCTGAGAAGCAAGAAGCAGAGACAACCAGTTTGCCCTGACAAAAGAAAGAAGTGGATGCAGACAACTAAGAGACATGCAAGAGGAAGAACAGGGTGTCTGGGTTTGCTAATTCCCTGTGGCAATCCCTTCTGAGGTCATATAGCATGCAACTTTGGGATTCTTCGAGACCCCTTGACTTCTATACTGAATGTTCAAAGATCATACCCACAATTGTCACTTGTATTAATGCTGGTTTAAGTTGGTTCCCAATTCTTGAAACCCAAAGAAGCTCAACTAATACATAAAGCATCTTTACTTTCCCTCATCCACTCAGATTACAATCTGTAAGACATGGAGACCTGTGATGATAAGGCTACCTAGGTTGCCCATGTATGTATTTCCCTGGTAGAATAGAAAAATCACCCTCCTATATTATACACTGTGTTTACCAGTCAGGAGCGAGGATACTCTAATGCTTCCAGAAACAGAAAACTACCTCCTGGTCCACAAAGACTGGCTTACACTGGCCACCATAGCAGATGAATTGGTTACTCTACAATCTTAACCTTCCTGAGGAACAAAGCTCTATATCCAGTATCCCATATCTTCTATGAAATGGTATTGCTGATAGGCTTTAAAGTTTCTATCTCTTTGTTACCTCTCTCTGCAATCTCAAAATGTCAAATCAAAAATGCCACATTCTGCCATTCAAAATACACAATTTTATTAGAAAATAAATATTTCACACAAAATATCTACTCCAAATTGTCTTTTTTCTTCTCTTAATAACAGGGGAAAGAACTATCTTTTAAAAGAGTTAAAATAATATTATTTTTCTCTTCAGGCATCAAAAATTAATCTTTTCAGTAGATTTTACTACCTCCTGTCATCATCCTTTGCTTTGGTCATGCTATTCAAAACTCGGCATGCCTTGAACATATCAAATATGTTTTGGTCCCTGAGATCAAAAACACTCTCCTATTTTTTTGTTTAATAAAATCCTAATCATCTTTCAAAACTTGGGTCAAATGGCTCCTCTTTCTTGCAGCCCTCCCTGATAAGTTCTCATGTCCAAACTTCAGTGTTTGTATTTCCATTGAACAACTAGACAATGTGCTTTGTATCACAGATGAAAGCTTATGTGCCTCCTTCCTCCAGTAATTAAAAATTTTTTTCTGACCTCCTTGGACTATGTCTAAGTTACTTTTAATTGCACATTACAATGCCTAATAAATTGGCCAACTTGTAGAATAGAATTTTAACAATCATTTGAATTTAAATAACACATGTCCACATTTCCTTAACAGAAAACTTTACAGCAAGGTGTGTTTTGAATTTAGAGTATTTCTGATTTTAGAAAGGAAAAATGGTGCACCCAGCTAGGCTCACCTGTCCTTTGTATTAAATACATTAATATTTCAGGCCATGGAATATAATGACATTCTTTCTAAGTGGAATAAATAAAGACAAAAAGTTGTCCAAATTAAGTTCACAATTTCACATGTTTATGAAAAGCAAAACAAATGAAGAAAAGCTTTCACAACTTTTGGGGTTCAGATTTGTTTGGATTTCAGAATGACAGAAAGGACTGCAGACTTGGAAATCTGTCAGGACTTTCTAAGGAGGTTATTAAAACTTTATTCAAAATTATATTAAACTCTTTGTGATGAATTTTTTCAGTCCATAGAGCTATTAAAACTTTCTGTTATCATATGCTTCAGGTACCCCAGACACTTATATTACATCATCCAGGTTAATTATAGTAGAGCACCACCCACTTTCACAACTGAAAGTGGATAAGTTACATAGTCGCCCCAGTAATAGTAAACATCAAAGCTTAATCCATGCTGGACACTGTTCTTAATAGCTTTACATGTACTTACTCATTTAATCCACAGCATCCAATGAGACAGCTATCATTTCCATATTTATGAAAATGGGAATTGAAGCATACAGAGGTTAATTGACTTGTCCAAGTTCCGTGACTAAAACTGGGGAACACAGATTTCCATTCACATAGAAGTGCTCTGGAGTCTCCAGAGTCCCCCAGTCTTAATAGCTACACAGTGTAGAAATCCCCGCAACTGAGTTGGTTAACTATCTTTAAGATAGAGTGTTAGATTTGGAGTATTGGATATTTCATTCTAAATTCCATTGCTCTATGAATTATCATTCCAAATTTATAAACCTCTACTTTAATTGATTTCCTGATAATTACCAAATTCCTAAGTGACATCTAGATTTAGAAAATGGAAAAGTGACTTGTCTAAGTGCACAAATTACTCTTCAATTATATTTAATAAAGAAATTATTACATGGAATCAAACATGGTAACATGTAGTCGACTAGATTTTATTTATTAGAGACAAATAAGAAATTGAGGACAATTGACATTTTCACTTTTCAAGTTCTTTTTTTTTTTTTTTTATCAAAGAAAAAAAAGGGCTTCCCTGGTGGTACCGTGGTTAAGAATCCGCCTGCCAATGCAGGGGACACGGG
>NW_020175700.1:0-3503 GCF_003031525.2 Neophocaena asiaeorientalis asiaeorientalis | reverse complement strand
AGGGGGGCCCGGGAGGGGGGGGCCCCGGTCCCCAAAAAAAAAAAAAAAAAAAAAAAAGAATAAGGAAAAAAATAGATCTTAAATGAGTTTATTTAGTGTATTAGTTTCCCAGGGTCACTGTACAAAAATATCACAAGTGTGGTGGCTTAAAACAGCAGAAATATATTCTCTTACATTTTTGGAGGCTAGAAGTTCAGGATCAAGTTGTGGGCAGGTTGGTTTCTTCTGGAGGCTCTGAGGAGAATCTGTTCCAGCCCTCTCCTAGTTTCTGGCAGCCCCAGCAATCCTTGGCATTCCTTGGCGCATCTATACCTGCTGTCATCCTTGAATGGCACGTGTCCCACTTTCCCCGGTGAAAGAGAACATGTAATCAAAATCCTTCATTTCTCACAATTCTTATACTTCATAGGTTAAAAAAATATTTACTCTTCACAAAGTGGTTTCTTTTTGGAATCTGTAGACTTGATAAAGAAAAATACTCTTCAAATAGACAAGGATTCACTAAAATACTTTACTGACTGGAATTACTTCCTTTGAGTAAAATAAAGGAAAGCTCTAAAGGGTTAAATAGAGAACTAGTAACATTGCATTTATAATAATTTCTTTAATATAAAATAAGGCTGAGGCCTCACTCTTTCAGTGCCTTCAGCCAAGTTTTTGGCCTCAGATGACTGCCTTCTCAGGCAAATTACCTTCAAGGCAAAAGGCTTTGCCCTATCGAAAGGGAAATCTCTTCTTATTTGTCAGGCAATGCAACAGGGAAAAAAAAAAAACTTCTCTGTATAAACACCCTGGTAATTTTAATTTAATTTTTTTAATTTTAATAGCTCAATAGGAATTTAATTAACTATTTAGTTATTCTAGTTATAAACTTCTTTCATTTGGATGAATAATACAATCAAATTTTCTAACATTATTGGAAATAAAACTCAATTTAGGTCAGTAATTTCTGTTTCTGGACATCATAATGTCAAGTCCTATGACTTTCTAAGTGCATGACACTGGTCAAGTAATTAAGTGCTTCAATTTTCAATTTATAAATTTATAAAATTTATAAAATAAAGCTAATATTATATATAGAACCTAAAAATACATTATATGTACACATATATATAATATGGACATGATGACTATAAATTACAGCATTAGCACCTACAGTGTTATGTGAACTCTCCCCACATCAGAACTGACCTTCACTTGCACAAAGTGCACCTGTCCGGAACATGGAGATTGGAAGTGAGGGCACTCTAGGCTTTGGAGGGCAGAGGTAAATTCTGGCTGGTAACAAAATGAATAAATTGTACCATCATAATTGTACAATGTGTCACCATCCTTTTAAATGAACCTATTCTTACATGTTTTTCCTTGATTTTCCCTTTAATATGTTATTTCAAAATCCCACATAGGATGTTTTACAGGGAGTAACAAACATAAAAAAACCCTAACTCCCTTGCTTCCCTCGAATGGTGGTCAATTATACATGGTACTACAAATAACATTAAACTTTCTTTAATTTTTTGAACTGTATTTAATGAGCATACCTCTATGGGAGGATTAGCTTTTAGGTAAATACATAGGTGTTATTCTGTTATTATTCCCTAAGGCTCACGTTCTTCATATATTTCTTTTAATATGACATTGAAAATAGGGCCTGCATTGTGTGATACAGTTCTTATATGTTTAAATTTCATTAATTAAAAAATAGTAAATATTGAAATCTACAGTAAGCCTGATGTTTGTACCTATGTATTTCTCCAGCAAGCACTAGAATATTACTTGAGCCTAAAAACTTATTCGTTGTCATTTATCTTTCTCTATCCAAATTCTTGAGTGCATTCCTGTACTACACCCACAGTGGAGGAACACTGGGACTCATCTTGGAGTCCTTCATTGAGACAATTTCATTCAGGACTTGTGTAGGATCTGAGGTCTCAGAAATAATGTGACTCTTGCCCTGTGGCAACTGGGCATTTATGTTCCTTCTTTGGATGGAGACATGAACCTGAGAGGTAGCCAAGTCATTCGCTAAATATCATACACGTTTGGGATGTAGAACTCCAGTAACAATGTTTGAACTATTAGATTGGACTGCTTATTAGCTATGAAGCAACTTACAATGTCTTCAGAAATGTAATTTGCTGTCCAAAAGGAAAGTTTTACTTTATTAAACAGGCAGGAATTTTTTTTTTCAGGCAGGAATTTTTTAAAAAAATTAATATAGCAGCAATCTTGTGAAAAATACCACTATCTCTATTTTTGCATAAGAGAAACTGAGGCACAAATACATTTAAAGAAACATCCAAGTCTAGCTAAGCCTTGGTGGAGCCAGGATTCTAACCCAAGCTGTCTGACACAAGTTTATTCTCTTAACCTCTACACTGTTCACTTAATGCAACAAATGATCTTGCCACACTTGAGGTCTTAAACCATTGCAAATGAATGATCAGGTTTATGAGATATCAGATTTATGAGCCATCTGTAACATTATAATAATATATAAACCATATTATATACAAAAAGGCAAGCTAGGCCTGAAGAATTTTTTAGTTAAGAGAGATATTATATTGCACGGCATCAACAGCACTAAATTACATGGAATGAAGTCCAATCCTTGTCAATTACTGGTATGTTGTCATTTTTTTTTACTAAATTTTAATTTTCTCATCTTTAAAAGGAGCTAAGTACATATATAGTTATATATTTACCTTACAGAGTTGTTGCATGGATAAAATTATGAGAAAATTTTGTGATACTGTATGTTCCCACTTACATGTGTAATATAAAAAAACCAAACTCATAGAAATAGAGAATAGATTTGTGGTTGCCAGGAGATGGGAGGGTGGGGGAAGTGGAGAGATATTAGTGGAAAGCTACAAACTTCCAGCTGCAAGATGAATAAGTTCTGGGGACTTAATGCACAGCTTGGTGACTATAATTAACAGTACTGCATTATGCTTGAAAGTCTTTAAAAGGATAGATCTTAAATATTATTACCACACACACACAAATGATAATAATGTGAGGAGATGGAGGTGTTAACTAACCTTATTGTGGTAATCATTTTGCAAAATAGATATATACAGTCGGCCTTTCGTATCCGTGGTTCTGCATTCATAGACTCAACCTACCAAAGATCAAAAGTATTCAAAGAAAAATTCCAGGAAAGTTCAAAAAGCAAAACTTGAATTTGCCACACACAGACAACTATTTACATAGATTTTGCACATGTATTTGCAACTATTTACACAGCATTTAGATTGCTTTAGTTATTATAAGTAATCTAGAGATGATTTAGTGTGTAAGGGAGGATGTGCCTAAGTTATATGCAAATACTGTGCCATTTTATATAAGGGATTGAGTATCCTTGAATTTCAGTGTCTGTAAGGTGTCCTGGAACCTATCCCTTGAGAATACCAAGGGACATCTGTAGGTGTATCAGACCATCATATTATACACTTTAACTTACATATGTTATATATCAATAATATCTCAATAAAATTGGG
>NW_020175699.1:0-719 GCF_003031525.2 Neophocaena asiaeorientalis asiaeorientalis | reverse complement strand
TGTGTGACCTTGGTCAATTCACATGACCTCTGTGTGACTCAATGTCTTCTTCTGCGAATGGGGATCAGACTGTCCACCCCTTGCACTGTGGTAAAGGGTAAATGCGAAATTGCCCCTGGTTTGGGGATGAACCTATAAATCAAGTGAAGGTGGTAGACAGTGGGCTCTGTAGGGAGGGGCAGAGGTACCAGTCAAGGAACCTGGGAGACAGACACAGGAGGGACGTGGAAGGAATCTGGTTGCTGAGTGCCAGTGGGAGCAGAGTCAGTGTTGGGGGTGTGGGTGTGCATCCACCAGTTGTCTGAGGGCCCATTTTTCCTTCAGTCTGTGCATCATGAATGACGAGCTGTTTGTGAGGGATGCTGACCCCAGTGAGACCCAGAGTGTGTTCTCCATCCCACTGTCTGCACCCACCTCCAGCTCCATGCACCCCCTCTCCCAGCAGCAGCAGGACATCATGCAGGCATCCTCCACCCCATCTGAGATGAAGTACTAATGGTCTCAGAAGTGAGTTGAGTGCTGGGGTTGCATGGGGATAGGAGGGAGCTGGGAGGAGTAGAGGGGTGATTAATGGGAATTTTCAGGTAATTATTTTAAATCTATTTTTCCTTACAAACGTTTACTTGTGAGAAATACCCTAATTTCATACTAATACACTTCCATGTATTGTAAAATACTGGTATCCTATCTTATATACTGTTTTGAAACTTCTTTTATTA
>NW_020175698.1:0-468 GCF_003031525.2 Neophocaena asiaeorientalis asiaeorientalis | reverse complement strand
CTTCCTTTCTTTCTTTCTTTCTTTCTTTCTTTTTTTCTTTCCTCCTACTTCTACTAATTATTTCTCTCTAAACTTTCTCCCTTTTATTCTGAGCCATGTGGATGAAAGGCTCTTGGTACTACAGCCAGGAGTCAGTGCTGTGCCTGTGAGGTGGGAGACCCAACCTCAGGACACTGGTCAACAAGAGACCTCCCAGCTCCACATAATATCAAATGGTGAAAATCTCCCAGAGATCTCCACCTCAACGCTCTTCACTCAACGACCAGCAAGCTAGAGTGCTGGACACCCTATGCCAAACAACTAGCAAAACATGAACACAACACCACCCATTAGCAGAGAGGGTGTCTAAAATCATAATAAGTCCACAGACACCCCAAAACACACCACCAGACGTAGACCTGCCCATCAGAGAGACAAGATTCAGCTACATCCACCAGAACACAGGCACTAGTCCCCTCCAACAGGAAG
>NW_020175697.1:0-1069 GCF_003031525.2 Neophocaena asiaeorientalis asiaeorientalis | reverse complement strand
TTATTCTTTTTGTTGCAGTGGTAAAGGGGAGTGTTTTCTTATTTCACTATCTGCAAACAGTGACAGCTTTACTTCTTCTTTTCTGATTTGGATTCCTTTTATTTCCTTTTCTTCTCTGATTGCTGTGCCTAAAACTTCCAAAATTATGTTGAATAATACTGGTGAGAGTGGGCAACCGTGTCTTCTTCCTGATCTTAGAGGAAATACTTTCAGCTTTTCACCATTGAGGATGATGTTGGCTGTGGGTTTGTCATATATGGCCTTTATTATGTTGAGGAAAGTTCCCTCTTTGCCTACTTTCTGCAGGGACCTTATCATAAATGGGTGTTGAATATTGTCGAAAGCTTTCTCTGCATCTATTGTGATGATCATATGGTTTTTCTCCCTCAATTTGTTAATATGGTTTATCACATTGATTGATTTGTGTATATTAAAGAATCCTTGCATTCCTGAAATAAACCCCACTTGATCATGGTGTATGATCCTTTTAATGTGCTATTGGATTCTGTTTGCTAGTATTTCATTGAGGATTTTTGCATCTATGTTCATCATTGACATTGGCCTGTAGTTTTCTTTCTTTGTGACATCTTTATCTGGTTTTGGTGTCAAGGTGATGGTGACATCGTAGAATGAGTTTGGGAGTGCTCCTCCCTCTTTTATATTTTGGAAGAGTTTGAGAAGGATAGGTGTTAGCTCTTCTCTAAATGTTTGATAGAATTCGCCTGTGAAACCATCTGGTCCTTGGCTTTTGTTTGTTAGAAGATTACAGTTTCAATTTCAGTGCTTGTGATTGGTCTGTTCATATTTTCTATTTCTTCCTGATTCAGTCTTGGCACATTGTGCATTTCTAAGAATTTGCCCATTTCTTCCAGGTTGTCCATTTTTTTGGCATAGAGTTGCTTGTAGTAATCTCTCATGATCTTTTTTATTTCTGCAGTGTTAGTCGTTACTTCTCCTTTTTCATTTCTAATTCTATTGATTTGAGTTTTCTCCCTTTTTTCTTGATAAGTCTGGCTAATGATGTATCTATTTTGTTTATATTCTCAAAGAACCAGGTTTTAGTTTTATT
>NW_020175696.1:662-812 GCF_003031525.2 Neophocaena asiaeorientalis asiaeorientalis | reverse complement strand
AAAACACGACGATCCAACACCTATGGGATGCAGCAAAAGCAATTTTAAGAGTGAAGTTTATAGCTATACAAGCCTACCTCGAGAAACAAGAAAAATCTCAAATAAACAATCTAACCTTACACCTAAAGGAACTAGAGAAAGCAGAACAAA
>NW_020175696.1:0-161 GCF_003031525.2 Neophocaena asiaeorientalis asiaeorientalis | reverse complement strand
CTGTGATTAGAAATCTTCCAACAAACAAAAGTCCAGGACTAGATGGCTTCACAGGTGAATTCTATCAAACACTTAGAGAAGAGCTAACACCCATCCTTTTCAAACTCTGCCAAAAAATTTTGGAGGAAGGAAAACTCCCAAACTCATTCTATGAGGCCACC
>NW_020175695.1:107716-134243 GCF_003031525.2 Neophocaena asiaeorientalis asiaeorientalis | reverse complement strand
CTGGTGGGTTTTTACCTTGCTTCTTCATCTGCTGCATATTTGTCTATCTTATCGTTTTGTTTAACTTACTCTGTTTGGAGTCTCCTTTTTTCAGGCTGCAGGTTTGTCAATCCCATTGTTTTTGGTGTCTGTCCCCAGTGGGTGAAGTCAGTTCAGTGGGTTGTGTTAGTTTCCTGGTGGAGGGGACTGGTGCCTGTGTTCTGGTGGGTAGGGCTGGAACTTGTCTTTGTGGTGGGTAGCACCACATCCAGTTGTTTGTTTTGGTGTGTCTGTGAAGTTATATGATTTTAGGGAGCCTCTCTGCTAATGGGTGGTGTTGTGTTTCTGTCTCACTAGTTGTTTGGCATGCAGCATGCAGCACTGGAACTTGCTGACTGTTGGGTGTAGCTGGGTCTTAGCATTGAGATGGAGATCTCTGGCAGAGCTCTCACTGTTTGATATTACGTGGGGCTGGTAGGTCTCTGGTTGTCCAGTGTCATGAACTCGGCTCTCCCACCTCAGAGGCTCAGGCCTGACACCAGGATGGAGCACCATGACCATGTCAGCCACATGGCTCAGAAGAAAAGGAAGGAAAAAAGAAAGAAAAGTAAATATATTTTTAAATTATTTAAATTTAATAATAATTTAAAAGGGAAAAATGGAAAGGAAAAGAGAAAGTGAAGAGCAACCAAATCAATAAACAAATTCACCAATGATAGCAAGTGCTAAAATCTATGCTAAGATAAACATAAAAATCAGAAACAGATCAGCCACAGACAGCAAGCCCCAAGTCTACAGTTACTCCCAAATTCCACTGCCTCAATTTTGGGGTGATTCATTGTCTATTTAGGTATTCCACAGATGCAGCGTTCATCAAGTTGACTGTGGGAATTTAATCAGCTGCTCCTGAGGCTGCACAGCTTCTGGGATTCAGCTTTGGTTTTGGCCCCACCTCTACATGTAGGTTGTCTTTAGGCCTCTATTCCTACCCAGACAGGAAGGAGTTAATGGAGAGGCTGATTAAGGGTCTCTGGCTCACTCAGGCCAGGCCAGGCAGGGGTACAGTAGTTATAATTAGAATGTGGGGCGAGCCTGCAGTGGCAGAGTCCAGCATGACATTGCAACAGCCTGAGGTGCACCAAGTGTTGTCCCAGGAAACTTGTCCCTGGATCACGGGGCCCTGGCAGTGGCGTGCTGCATGGCCTCCTGGGGAGGTGTGGATAGTGACCTGTGCTTACACACAGGTTTCTTGGTGGTTGCAGCAACAGCGTTAGCATTTCATGCCCGTCTCTGGATTCCAGGCTGATAGGCGCAGCCCATGCCCATCTCTGGACCTTGTTTAGGCAGTGCTCTGCCTTCTGGGGGCAGACAGGGAAGGAATCCCCTCACCTCACACACCCCAAAACAGTGGTCTCTTGCCTTTAGGCAGGTCCAGATTTTTCCCAGACTCCATCCCGACTAGCTGTGGTGCACTAACCCCCTTTAGGCTCTGTTCACACAGCCATTTCCAGCCCTCTCCCTGGGATCTGACCTCTGAAGCCTGAGCCTCAGCTCCCAGCCCCCAACTGCCCCAGCGGTGAGCAGACAAGCCTCTCATGCTGGTGAGTGCTGGTTGCCACTGATCCTCTGTGCGGGTATCTCTCCACTTTCCCCTCTGCACCCCTGTTGCTGCACTCTCCTGCATGGCTCTGAAGCTGCCCTCCCAAGCCCCGAGTCCACCATTTAAGGGGCTTCCTAGTGTGAGGAAATGTTTCCTCCTTCACAGCTCCCTCCAGAGGTGCAGGTCTCATCCCTATTCTTTTGTCTCTGTTTTTTATTTTTATTTTTTCTTTCGCCCTACCCAGGTACGTGGGGATTTTCTTGTGTTTTGGGAAGTCTGAGGTTCTTTTGCCAGCATTCAGTAGGTGTTCTCTATGAGTTGTTCCACAGGTAGATGTATTTTTCATGTATTTGTGGGGAGGAAGGTGATCTCCACATCTTACTCCTCTGCTGTCTTGAAGTTCTCCCCCTGCATGTGTGTTTTTGAATTATGGTTTTCTCTGTCTATATGCCCAGGAGTGGGGGTGCCATGTCATATGGTAGCCCTATTTTTAGTTTTTTAAGGAACCTCCATACTGTTCTCCACAGTGGCTGTATCAATTTACATTACCACCAACAGACTAAGAGGATTCACTTCTCTCCACATCCTCTCCTGCATTTGTAGTTTGTAGATTTTTTGATGATGGCCATTCTGACCAGAGTGAGTTGATACCTCACTGTGGTTTTGCTTTGCATTTCTCTAATGATTAGCGATGTTGAGCATCTTTCCATGTGTTTGGTGGCCATCTGTATATCTTCTTGGAGAAATGTCTGCTGAGATCTTCCACGCATTTTTTCATTGGATTGTTTGCTTTTTGATATTGAGCTGCATGAGCTTTTTGTGTATTTTGGAGATTAATCCTTTGTAAGTTGCTTCATTTGCAAATATTTTTCACATCCTGAGGCTTGTCTTTTCATCTTTTTTATGGTTTCCTTTTGCTGTGCAAAAGCTTTTAAGTTTAATTCAGTACCATTTGTTTCTTATTGTTTTTATTTTCATTACTGTAGGAGGTGGGTCAGAAACGATCTTGCTGTGATTTATGTCAAAGAGTGTTCTTCCTATGTTTCCTCTGAGACTTTTATAGTGTCTGCCTTTATATTTAAGGCTTTAATCCATTATGATTTTATCTTTGTGTATGATTTTAGTGTTTGTTCTAATTTCATTCTTCTGCATGTTGCTGTCCAGTTTTGACAGCACCACTTATTGAAGAAGTTGTCTTTTCTCCATTGTATGTTCTTGCCTCCTTTGTCATAGATTAGCTGGCCATACGTGTGTGGGTTTATCTCTGGCTTTCTGTCCTGTACCATCGATCTATATTTCTGTTTTTATTATAGTACCATACTCTCTTGATTACTATAGCTTTGTAGTATGGTGTGAAGTCAGGGAGCCTTATTTTGTTAGGTCCGTTTTTCCGTCTCAAAATTGCTTTGGCTCTTCAGCATCTTTTGTGTTTCCATATAAATTGTAAAATTTTTTTGTTCTAATTCTGTGAAAAATGGCATTGGTTATCTGATAGGGATTGCATAGAATTTATAGATTGCTTTGAGTAGTATAAGCATTTTCACAATATCAAATCTTCCAATCCAAGGACATGGTATACCTCTCTATCTTTTTATGTCATCTTTGATTTTTTCATCAGTGTTTTATAGTTTTCTGTGTACAGGTCTTTGCCTCCTTAGGTAGCTTTATTCCTAGGTATTTTATTCTTTTTGTTGCAGTGGTAAATGGAGTGTTTCCTTAATTTCTCTTTCTGGTCTTTTGTTCTTAGTGTGTAGAATGCAAGAGTTTTCTGTGCATTAATTTTGCATCCTGCTACTTTACCAAATTCATTGATTAGTTCGTGTAGTTTTCTGTTGGCATCTTTAGGATTTTCTATGTATAGTATCATGTCATCTGCAAACAGTGACAGCTTTACTTCTTGGTTTCCAAATTGGATTCCTTTTATTTTTCTTTTCTGATTCCCATGGCTAGGACTTTCAAAACTATGTTGAATTAGAGTGGCAAGAGTGGAGATCCTTGTCTTTTTCCTGATCTTAGAGGATATTATTTCAGTTTTTCACTACTGAGAATGATGTTTGCTGTGGATTTGTCTTATATGGCCTTTATTTTGTTGAGATAGGTTACCTCTGTGCCCACTTTTGGGGGAGTTTTTATCATAAATTGGTGTTGAATTTTGTCAAACCCTTTTTCTCCATCAATTGAGCTGATCATATGGTTTTTATTCTTTAATTTGTTAATATGGTGTACCACATTGGTTGATTTGCATATGTTGAAGAATCATTGCATTCCTGGGGGAAATCCCTCTTGATCATGATGTATGGTCTTTTCAATGTGTTGATGGATTCTGTTTGCTAGTATTTTGTTCAGGATTTTTGAATCTATGTTCATTAGATTTTTTGGACTGTAATTTTCTTTTTTTGTGATATATTTGTCTCATTTCAGTATCAGTGTGATGGTGGACTAATAGAACAAATTTTGGAATCTTCCTCCCTCTGCAGTTTTTTGGAACTGTTTGAGTAAGATAGGTGTTAGCTCTTCTCTAAATGTTTGATAGAGTTTGTCTGTAAAGCCATCTGGTCCTGGACTTTTGTTTGTTCGAAGTTTTTAAATTATAGTTTAAATTTCATTACTTGTGATAGTTCTGTTCATATTTTCTAATTCTTCCTGATTCAGTCTTGGAAAGTTGTACCTTTCCAAGAATTTGTGCATTTCTTCAAGGTTGTCTGTTTTATTAGCATATAGTTGCTTGTAGTAGTCTCTTATGATCCCTTTATTTCTGTGTTGTCAGTTGTAATTTCTCCTTTTTCATTTCTAATTTTGCTGATTTGAGTCCTCTCCCTCTTTTTCGTGATGAGTCTGGCTAAAGGTTTATCAATTTTGTTTATCTTTTCCAAGTACCAGCTGTTAGTTTTACTGATCTTTGCTATTTTTGCTTCATTTCTATTTCATTTATATCTGCTGTGATCTTTATGATTTCTTTTCTTCTAACTTTAGATTTTCTTAGTTCTTTCTCTAGTTGCTTTAGTTGTAAGTTTAGATTGTTTATTTGAGATTTTTCTTGTTTCTTGAGGTGAGATTTTATTGCTGTAAACTTACCTCTTAGAACTGTTTTTTCTGTGTTCCATAGGTTTTGGGTCATCATGTTTTCATTGTCATTTGTTTCTAGGTATTTTTTATTTCCTCTTTAATTTCTTCAGTGATCTTTTGGTTATTTAGCAGCACACTGTTTAGCCTCCTTGTGTTTGTGGGTTTTTTACAGTTTTTTTTCCTGTAATTGATTTCTAATCTCATAGTGTTTTGGTCAGAAATGATTCTTGATACAATTTAAGTTTTCTTAAATTTTCTGATGATTGATTTGTGACCTAAGATGTGGTCTATCTTGGAGAATGTTCCATGTGTGCTTGAGAAGAAAGTGCATTCTCTTGCTTTCAGATGGAATGTCCTATAAGTATCAATTAAATCTATCTGGACTATTGTGTTATTTAATGATTGTGTTTCCTCATTAATTTTGTTTCTGTATGGTCTGTTGATTGGTGTAAGTGGGATGTTAAAGTTCCCCACTATTATTGTGTTACTGTCAATTTTCCCTTTTATGGCTGTTAGCATTTGCCTTACATATTGAGGTGCTCCTCTGCTAGGTGCTTAAATATTTCTAATTGTTATATTTTTTTCTTGGATTGATCCCTACATCATGTTTTAGTTTCCTTCCTTATCTCTTGTAACAGTCTTTATTTTAAAGTCTATTTTATCTGATAATAGTATTGCTACTCCAGCTTTCTTGTATTTTCTATTTGCATGGAATATCTTTTTCCATTTCCTCACTTTCAGTCTGTATGTGTCTGTAGGTCTGATGTGGGTCTCTCATAGACAGCATATATACAGGTCTTGTTTTTGTATTAATTCAGACAGTCTGTGTCTTTTGGTTGGAGCACTTATTCCATTTTCATTTGAGGTAATTATCAATATGTATATTCCTATTACCATTTTCTTAAGTGTTTCAGGTTTGTTTTTGTGGATATTTTTCTTCTCTTGTGTTTCCCAGCTAGAGAAGTTCCTTTAGCATTTGTTGGAAAGTTGGTTTGGTGGTGCTGAATTTCCCTATCTTTTGCTTGTCTGCACAGTTTTTGTTTTCTTCTTTGAATCTGAATGTGATCCTTTCTGGGTAGAGTAATCTTGGTTGTAGGTGTTTCCCTTTCATCACTTTAAATATATCCTGCCACTCCCTTCTGGCCTGCAGAGTTTCTGCTGGAAAAGCAACTGATAACCTTATGGGATTCCCTTGTATGTTATTTATTGATTTTTCCCTTGCGGCTTTTAATACTTTTTCTTTGTATTTAATTTTTGTTAGTTTGATTATTATGTGTCTCAGTATTTTTCTCCTTGGGTTTATCCTGCCTGGGACTCTCTGCACTTCTTGGAGTCGGTTAACTATTTTCTTTCCCATGTTAGGGAATTTTTGACTATAATTTCTTTGAATATTTTCTCAGACACTTTCTCTTTCTCTTCTTCTTCTGGGACCCCTATAATTTGAATATTGATGCTTTTAATGTTGTCCCAGAAGTCTCTGAAGCTGTCCTCAATTCTTTTCATTCTCTTTTCTTTATTCTGCTCCATGGCAGTTATTTCCACCATTCTATCTTTGAGCTCACTTATTCGTTCTTCTGCCTCAGTTATTCAGCTGTTGATTCCCTCTAGTATATTTCTCATTTCAGTTATTGTGTTATTCATCACTTTCTGTTTGTTCTTTAGTTCTTCTAGTTCTTTTTAAAATATTTGTTGTATTTTATTTATCCCTGCCTCCATTCTATTTCCGGGATCTTGGGTCATCTTTACTATCATTACTCTGAATTTGTTTTCAGGTAGGTTGCCTATTTCCTTCTCATTTATTTGATCTTGTAGGTATTTACCTTGCTCCTTTGCCTGTAATTTTTTTTAATGGGTGGGACTGTGTTCCTGTCTTACTGGTTGTTTGGCTTGAGGTATGCAGCACTGGAGTTTGTGGGCAGTTGGTTAGAGCTGGGTCTTGGTGCTGAGATGAGGACCTCCAGGAGACCTCACTCAATATTTCCTCTGGTCTGAAGTTCTCTCTTAGTCCAGTGGTTTGAACTCAGCACTCCCACCACAGGAGCTCAGGCCTGACCCCTCTAAAGTGGAAAAAAAAAAAAAAAAGGAGCAGTGCAATAACAAAGAATAAAAAATAAAGTTAGAAAAATTAAAAAATATATTAGAAAAAGTAAAAATATAAGTGAAACAACAACAAGGTAAAACAAACAAAAAAAATGGAGGGGGGAACAAACCAGAAGGAGCACAACAGTAACAAAGAATAAAAAATAAAATAAAATTAGAAAAATAAAAAAAATTATTGGAAAAAATATAAATGAAACAACAAGGAACACAGAACCATAGCCTAAAAGTTTTTTTTAAAAGGGCCAGAAAAAGCCTTGGCTTTTGGGGTGGAGGTTAGGCAGGGTGGTGCTTAGGCAGGTGTGGGGTTTAGGCAGGGGCTGGGCCTAGGCTGAAGACCCTCAGTCGAGAAATGGCTCCAGGACAAGAGGGGGCCTCAGAGTGTTGAGTGCAGTGATAAGGCCTTATGTGGGGGTTGGGGGCAGGATTAGGCTTAGTGCAGCCAGAGTGGTTCTCAGAGTGTGGAAGATCAGTCCTGGGACCTCAGCAGGCTCTTGAGGGCCCAAGTGGGTGGGGGAATCTCTGGCCAAGTTCCCTTCTAATCCCCCATCTCTCCTCCCCCCTCCCTCCACCCACATCCTACTGGTTTGTTCCTCCCATCCCCTTAGGTGTCCATGGGCCCCCAGCAGTGCCTGGTCTATTTTAAATTTTAGGTTCAACATATAAATGAAAACATACAGTACTTATCTTTCTCTGTCTGATTTACTTTATGAAGCAAAATACCATTGAGTATATATCATTCATCAGTTGATGGGCACTTAGGTTGCTTCCATATCTTGGCTGTTATAAATAATGCCACTGTGGACTTTGGAGTGCATATATCTTTTTGAGTTAGTATTTTTGTTTTCTTTGCATATATATACAGGAGTGGAATTTCTGGATCATATGGTATTTGTACTTTTAATTTTTTGAGGAACCTTTTTTTTTTTGAGGAATGCTGTTTTCCATAGAGGCTATACAAATATACATTCCCACCAACAGTGTACTAGGGTTCCCTTTTCTCCACATCCTCACTAGCACTTCTTGTCTCTTGTCTTTTTTATAATAGCCATTGTAACAGGTTTAAGGTGATACCTCACTGTGGTTTTTTAAAGATTAATTTTTATTGAACTATAGTTGATTTACAATGTTGTGTTAGTTTCAGGTGTACAGCAAAGTGATCCAGTTAAACATAAGTGTGTATCTATTTTTTTCAGATTCTTTTCCATTGTAGGTTATTACAAAATATTGAGCATAATTTCCTGTGCTATACAGTAGGTCCTTGTTGGTTATCTATTTTATACAGAGTAGTGTGTATATGTTAACCCCAAACTCCAAATTTATCCTTCCCCCCACTTCCCCTTTGGTAACCACAAGTTTGTTTTCTATGTCTGTGGGTCTGTTTCTGTTTTGTAAATAAGTTCATTTGTATCACTTCTCTTGATTCCATATATAAGTGATATCACATGATATTTGTCTTTGTCTTGCTCACTTCACTTAGCATGATAATCTCTGGGTCCATCAATGTTGCCTCAAATAGCATTATTTCATTCTTTTTTATGGCTCAATAATATTCCATTGTATAAATGTCACCCTGAACATGCCCCAACTCATCACTGTGGTTTTGTTTGAATTTCTCTGATAATTACTGATGTTGAGCACCTTTTCATATATATTTCATGTTGTCTGTTTAAATATATTCTTTGGAAATATGTTTATTCAATTCCTTTGCCCATTTTAGTTGGATTATTATTTTTGCTATTGAGTTGTATGCGTTCCATATACATTTTGAATATTAACCACTTATACATGTATTTTGCAAATATTTTCTCCCATTCAGTTGTCTGCCTTTTTATGTTTGTGATTGTTACTTTTGTCTTTTATGTTTTTGATTGTTACTCTTGCAGAAGGTTTTTAGTTTGATGTAGTTCCCATTGTTTACTTTTGATTTTGATTTTGTTGCTTTTGCTTTTATGTGTCATATCCAAATTATCACCGACAAGACCAATGTCCAGAAACTTTTTCCTCTATGTTGTCTTCTAAGAGTTTTATGGTTTCAGGTCTTAAATTTAGGTGTTTAATCCATTTGGAGTTAATTTTTTGAGTGGTATAAGATAGGGGTCTAATTTCCTTCACTTGCATTTGAATATCTAATTTACTCAGCACCATTTATTGAAGAGATTATTTTTCTCCAGTGAGCATTCTTGGCTCCTTGTCAAATATTAGATGGTCATATATGATTGGGTTATTTATCAGATCTCAATTTTGTTCCGTTGGTGTATGTGTCTGTTTTTATGCTTGTACTGTGCTGTCTTGATTACTATAGCTTTATAATATAGTTTGAAATTAAGAGGTGTGATGCCTCCAGCTTGGTTCTTCGTTCTCAGGAATTCTGTGTCTATTCATAATCTTTTGTGCTTGACAATGAATTTTAGGATTTTTTTTCTATTTATGTAAAAATTGCCATTGGAATTTTGATAGAGTTTGCATTTAATCTGTAAATGGCTTTGGGTAGTATGGACATTTTAACAATATTATTTCTCCCAGTCCATGAATACAGAATATCTTTTCACTGTTTGTGTCTCCATTTCTTTCATCAGTGTCTTACTGTTTTCAGTGTATAGCTCTTTCACGTGGTTAGATTTATTTCTAAGTATTTCCTTCTTTTTAATGCTACTACATTTGAGACTTATTTATTTCATTTTCAGATAATTTGTTGTTAATGTACTGAAATACTACTAATTTTAGTTTTTTCTTTCACATTCAGTTTATTTTTTTTTCTTGCCTGATTTCTCTGGCTAGGACTTCTAGTAAAATGTTAAAGAGGAGTGGTGAGATTAGGAACCATTGTCTTGTTTCTGATCATAGAGGAAAAGCTTTCAAGCTTTTAACATTGAGTTTGATGTTAATTGTTGGTTTGGTTTATATGGCCTTTATTATATTGAGGTTCATTCTTTCTACAACCAATTTGTTGAGACTTTTATCATGAATGGATGTTGAACAAAATATTTCTTCCTAGATGCCAGGGTGGTTGTTACCTGCCCTGGGTCTATCACATTGCTTGGTGCTAGGCATCCTTTGTGTTTATATATCCTTGCATCTATTAAGATGGTTGTATTATATTCGTCTTTCATTGTGGCAATGTGATGTACCACATTTATTGATTTTGCCTATGTTGAGCCATCCTTGCATCCTAGGGATGAACCCACTTCATCATGGTGTATTATTCTTTCAGTGTGCTGGTGAATTCAGTTTGTGAGTATTTTCTGAGAATTTTTGCGTCTATATTCATCAGGGATATTGGCCTGTAGTGTTCTTACCTGGCTTTTGTATCAGGATAATACTCGACTTGTAAATTGAGATTGGAAGTGTTCCCTTCTCTTCAATTTTTTTGGAAGAGTTTGAGAAGATTTGGCATTAATGCTTTTGTTATTTTTTAAAATTTTTATTGGAGTATAGTTGATTTACAATGTTGTGTTTGTTTCAAGTGTACAGCAAAGTGAATCAATTATACATATACATATATCCACTCTTTTTTAGATTCCTTTCCCATCTAGGCCATTACAGAGTATTGAGTAAGAGTTCCCTGTGCAATACAGTAGGTCCTTATTAGATTAATGCTTCTTTAAATGTTTGTTGGAATTCACCAGTGAAACTATCTGCTCCTGTGCTTTTCTTTGTTGGAAGGATTTGATTACTAATTCAGTTTCCTTACTTGTTATTGGTCTATTTATATATCTATTTTTTCATCATTCAGTCTTGGTAAATTGTATGAGTTCTAGGAATTTACCCATTTTCTACATTATCCAGTTATGCTGACATAAAATTGTTCATAATAGTTGCTCCTGATCATTTGTATTCCTGAGGTATAAGTTCTAATGTCTCTTCTTTCATTTATAATTTTATTTATTTGGATTCTCTCTTGGTTAGTTTAGTGAAGGGTTTGATAATTTTATCTATTAAAAGAACTGACTCTTACATTTGTTAATTTTTCCTACTGGTTTCTTATTTCATTTATTTCTGCTCTAATTTTTTTTTGTCTCTTCTAATTTGGGGCTTAGTTTGTTATTACTTTTCTATTTTCTTGAATTGTAAAGCCAGGTTGAGATTTTTTTTCATTGATGTGTGTGTTTATAACTATAACCTTTCCTTTTAGAATGGCTCTAGCTGCATCCCATACATTTTGATATTTAGTGTTTCCATTTTTGTTTGTATCAATATTATTTAAATTTCTCTCTTGATTTTTTCTTTGATCCATTGGTTGTTCAGCAGCATGTTAATTTCCATGTGTTTGTGAATTTTCCAGCTTTCGGACTGTTATTATTTTCTTGTTTTATACCACTGTGGTCAGAAAAAACATACTTGGTATGATTTCAGTCTTCTTAAATCTGCTAGCATCTGTCTTTTGACGTAACCTATGATCCTACAAAAAGTTCCATGTGTACTTGAAAAGAATGTGTATTCTTTTGGTAGTGGACGGAATGTTCTGTATCTGTCTTTTAGGACCATTTTAGTCTATAAGTGTTGTTCAAATCCATTCCTTATTGATTTTCTATCTTGATGATCTATACATGTTGAGAGAGGTGTATTGAAAGTCCCCAGGAGGAGCTGCAAGATGGCAGAAGAGTAAGACACGGAGATCACCTTCCTCCCCAAAAATACATCAGAAATACATCTACATGTGGAACAACGCCTACAGAACGCCTGCTGAACACTGGCAGAAGAGCTCAGACCTCCCAAAAGGCAAGAAAATCCCCACGTACCTGGGTAGGGAAAAAAAAAAAAAAGGGAAAAACAGAGACAAAAGAATAGGGATGGGACCTGCACCAGTGAGAGGGAGCTATGAGGGAGGAAAGGTTTCCACACACTAGGAAAGCCCCTCGTGGTTGGAGACTGCGGGTGGCAGAGGGGGGAAGCTTTGGAGCCACAGAGGAGAGCGCAGCAACAGGGGTGCTGAGGGCAAGCTGGAGAGATTCCCGCACAGAGGATCGGTGCCAACCAGCACTCACCATCCCGAAGACTTGTCTGCTCACCAGCCGGGGCGGGGGTGTCTAGAAGCTGAGCCTTGGGCTTCTGTTGGATCCCAGGGAGATGACTGGGGTTGCCTGCATGAACACAGCCTGAAGGGGGCTAGTGTGCCACAGCTAGCCAGGAGGGAGTCCAGGAAAATGTCTAGAGCTGCCGAAGAGACAAGAGACTTTTTCTTGCCTCTTTGCTTCCTGGTGTGCAAGGAGAGGAGATTAAGAGAGCCACTTAAAGGAGCTCCAGAGATGGGCGCAAGCTGGAGCCATCAGCACAGACACCAGAGACGGGTATAAGATGCTAATGGTGCTGCTGCAGCCACCAAGAAGCCTGTGTGCAAGCACAGGTCACTATCCACACTGTTCTGCCCGGGACCCTGTGCAGCCCGCCACTGCCAGAGTACCGTGATCCAGGGACAACTTCCCTGGGAGAACGCACAGCGTGCCTCAGGCTGGTGCAACATTAGGCCTGCCTCTGCTGCTGCAGGCTCACCCCGGACTCCATACCTCACCCTTACCACAGCCTGAGTGAGCCAGAGCCTGCGAATCAGCTGCTCCTTCAACCCCGTCCTGTCTGAGCGAAGAACAGATGCCCTCAGGTGACCTATGCAGATGTGGGGCCAAATCCAAAGCTGAACCCCAGGAGCTGAGCAAACAAAGAAGAGAAAGGGGAAATTTCTCCCAGCAGCCTCAGGATCACAGGTTTAAACTTCCACAATCAACTTGATGTACCCTGCATCTGTGGAATATCTGAATAGACAAAGAATCATCCCAAATTGAAGAGGTGGACTTTGGAAGCCACTATATATATATATTTTTCCCCTTATTGTGAGTGTGTATATGTATGCTTCTGTGTTACATTTTGTCGGTATAGCCTTGCTTTTACCATTTGTCCTAGGGTTCTGTCTGTCCGTTTATCTTTTAATACTTAAAAAAAGTTTTTTCTTAATAATTATTTTTTATTTTCATAAATTTACTTTATTTTATTTAACTTATTTTATTTTACTTTATTTTATCTTCTTTCTTTTTTTTTTTCTTTTGCAGTACATGGGCCTCTCACAGTTGTGGCCTCTTCCATTGTGGAGCACAGGTTCTGGACATGCAGGCTCAGTGGGCCTAGCTGCACTGCAGCATGTGGGATCTTCCCAGACAGGGGCACGAACCCGTGTCCCCTGCATCAGCAGGGGGACTCTCAACCACTGCGCCACCAGGGAAGCCCTTCTTCTTTCTTTATTTCTTCTTTTTGCCCTTTTATTCTGAGCCGTGTAGAGGACTGGCTCTTGGTTCTCCAGGCAGGTGTCAGGGTTGTGCCACTAAGGTGGGAGAGACAAGTTCAGGACACTGGTACACAAGAGACCACACAGATCCACGTAATATCAAATGGTGAAAATCTCCCAGAGATCTCCATGTCAATGCCAAGACACAGCTCCACTCAATGACCAGCAAGCGACAGTGCTGGACACCGTATTCCAAACAGCTAGCAAGAGTGGAACACAAACCCATCCATTAGCACAGAGGCTGCCTAAAATCATAATAAGGCCACAGACACCCCAACACACACCACAAGAGGTGGACCTGCCCACCAGAAAAACAAGTTCCAGCCTCATCCACCAGAACACAGGCACTGATCCCCTCCACCAGGAATCCTACACAACCCACTGAACCTACCTTAGCCAATGGGGACAGACAACAAAAACAACAGAAACTACGAACCTGCAGTCTGTGAAAAGGAGAACCCAAACACAGTAAGATAAGCAAAATGAGAAGATAGAGAAACACACAGCAGATGAAGGAGCAAGACAAAAACCCACCAGACCTAACAAATGAAGAGGAAATAGGCAGTCTAACTGAAAAAGAATACAGAAAATGATAGTAAAGGTGATCTAATATCTTGGAAATAGAATGGAGAAAATACAAGAAACATTTAACAAAGACCTACAGGAACTAAAGAGCAAACAAACAGAGGTGAACAACACAATAAATGAAATTAAAAATTCTCTAGAAGAGATCAATAGCAGAATAACTGAAGCAAAAGAACAGATAAGTGACCTGGAAGATAAAATAGTGGAAATAACTAGTGCAGAGCATAATAAAGAAAAAAGAATGAAAATAATTGAGGCAGTCTCACAGAACTCTGGGACAACATTAAATGCACCAACATTCAAATTATAGTGGTCCCAGAAGAAGAAGAGAAAAAGAAAGGGGCTGAGAGAATATTTGAAGAGATTATAGTTGAAAACTTCCCTAATATGGGAAAGGATATAGATAATCAAGTCCAGGAAGCACAGAGAGTCACATACAGGATAAATCCAAGGAGAAACATGCCAAAACACATATCAATCAAACTATCAAAAACTAAATACAAAGAACAAATATTAAAAGCACCAAGGGAAAAACAACAAATAACACATAAGGAATCCCCATAAGATTAACAGCTGATCTTTCAGCAGAAACTGCAAGCGAGAATATATAAAGTGATGAAGGAGAAAAACCTACAACAAAGGTTATTCTACCCAGCAAGGATCTCATTCAGATTTGATGGAGAAATTAAAAAACCTTAAGACAAGCAAATGCTAAGAGAATTCAGCACCACCAAACCAGCTTTACAACAAATGCGAAAGGAACTTCTCTATTCAGGAAACACAAGAGAAGGAAAAGACCTACAATAATAAACCCAAAACAATTAAGAAAATGGTAATAGGAACATACATATCGATAATTACCTTAAATGTAAAGGGATTAAATGCTCCAACCAAGAGATATAGATTGGCTGAAACAATACATAAAGAAGACCCATATGTATGCTGTCTACAAGAGACGCACTTCAGACCTAGGGACACATACAGACTGAAAGTGAGGGGATGGAAAAAGATATTCCATGCAAAGAGAAATGAAAATAAAGCTGGAGTAACATTTCTGATATCAGACAAAATAGACTTTGAAACAAAGACTGTTACAAGAGACAAAGAAGGACACTACATAATGATCAAGGGATCAATCCAGGAAGATATAACAATTGAAATATTTATGCACCCAACATAGGAGCACCTCAATACATAAGGCAAGTGCTAACAGCCATAAAAGGGGGAATCAACAGTAACACAATCCTAGGAGGGAACTTTAACACCCCACTTTCACCAATGGACGGATCATCCAAAATGAAAATAAAAAAGGAAACACAAGCTTTAAATGATACATTAAACAAGTGGATTTAATTGATATTTTTAGGACATTCCATCCAAAAACAAAAAAATACACATTATTCTCATGTGCTCATGGAACCTTCTCCAAGATAGATCATATCTTGGGTCACAAATCAAGCCTTGGTAAGTTTAAGAAAATTGAAATTGTATTAAGTATGTTTTCTGACCACAATGCTATGAGACTAGGTATCAATTACAGGTAAAAATCTGTAAAAAATACAAACACATGGTGGCTAAACAATACACTACTTGACAACCAAGAAATCACTGAATAAATCAAAGAGGAAATTAAAAAATACCTAGAAACAAATGACAGTGAAAACATGACGACCCGAAACCTATGGGATGCAGCAGAAGCAGTTCTAAGAGGGAAGTTGATAGCAATACAATCCTACATTAAGAACAGGAAACATCTCAAATAAACAACCTAACCTTACACCTTAAGCAATTAGAGAAAGAAGAACAAAAAAACCCCAAAGTTAGCAGAAGGAAAGAAATCATAAAGATCAGATAAGAAATAAATGAAAAACAAATGAAGAAAATGATACCAAGATCAATAAAAGTAAAACAGGGTTCTTTGCAAAGATAAACAAAATTGGTAAACCATTAGCCAGACTTATCAAGAAAGAAAGGGAGAAGACCCAAATACATAGAATTAAAAATGAAAAAGGAGAAGTAACAACTGACACTGCAGAAATAAAACGGATAATGAGAGCTTACAACAAACAACTATATGCCAATAAAATGGACAACCTGGAAGAAATAGACATATTCTTAGACATGGACAACCATCCAAGACTGAACCAGGAAGAAATAGAAAATATGAACAGATCAATCACAAGCAGTGAATTTGAAACGGTGATTAAAAGTCTTCCAACAAACAAAAGCCCAGAACCAGATGGCTTCACAGGTGAATTCTATCAAACATTTAGACAAGAGCTAATACCTATCCTTTTGAAACTCTTCCAAAATATAGCAGAGGGAGGAACACTCCCAAACTAACTCTACGAGGCAACCATCACTCTGATACCAAAACCATACAATGATGTCAAAAAGAAAGAAAACTACAGGCCAATATCACTGACGAACATAGATGCAAAAATCCTCAACAAAATACGAGCAAACAGAATCCAACAGCACATTAAAAGGATCACAGACTATGATCAAGTGGGGTTTATTCCAGGAATGCAAGGATTCTTCAATATACGTAAATTAATCAACGTGATACACCATATTAACAAATTGAAGGAGAAAAATCATATGATCATCTCAATAGATGCAGAGAAAGCTTTCGACAAAATTCAACACTCATTTATGATAAAAACCCTGCAGAAAGTAGGCATAGATGGAACTTTCCTCAACATAATAAAGGCCATATATGACAAACCCACTGCCAACATTGTCCTCAATGGTGAAAAACTGAAACCATTTCCAGTAAGATCAGGAATAAGAAAAGGTTGCCCACTCACACCACTATTATTCAACATAGTGTTGGAAGCTTTAGCCGCAGCAATCAGAGAAGAAAAAGAAATAAAAGGAATCAAAACTGGAAAAGAAGAAGTAAATCTGTCACTTTTGCAGGTGACATGATACTATATATAGAGAATGCTAAAGATGCTACCAGAAAACTACTAGAGCTAATCAATGAATTGGTAAAGTAGCAGGATACAAAATTAATGCACAGAAAACTCTTGCATTCCTCTACACTAATGATGAAAAGTCTGAAAGTGAAATTAATAAAAGACTCTCATTTTCCATTGCAACAAAAAGAGTAAAATATCTAGGTATAAACCTACCTAAGGAGACAAAAGACCTGTATGCAGAAACTTATAAGACACTGATGAAAGAAATTAAAGATGATACAAATAGATGGAGAGGTATTCCATGTTCTTGGCTTGGAAGAATGAACACTGTGAAAATGACTCTACTACCCAAAGCGATCTACAGATTCAATGTAATCCCTGTCAAATTACCACTGGCATTTTTCACAGAAGTAGAACAAAAAATTTCCCTATTTGTATGGAAACACAGAAGACCCTGAATAGCGTAAGCCATCTTGAGAAAGAAAAACGGAGCTAGAGAAATCAGGCTCTCTGACTTCAGAGTATACTAGAAAGCTACAGTAATCAAGACAGCATGGTACTGGCACAGAAACAGAAATACAGATCAATGGAACAGGATAGAAAGCCCAGAGATAAACCCATGGACATATGGTCACCTTATCTTTGATAAAGTATGCAAGAATATACCATGGAAAAAAGACAGCCTCTTCAATAAGTGGTTCTGGCAAAACTGGACAGCTACATATAAAAGCATGAACTTAGAATACTGCCTAACACCATACACAAAAATAAACTCAAAAAGGATGAAAGACCTAAATGTAAGGCCAGACACCATCAACCTCTTAGAGGAAAACATAGGCAGAACACTCTATGACATAAATCACAGCAAGATCCTTTCTGACCCACCTCCTAGAGAAATAGAAATAAAAACAAACATAAACAAATGGGACCTAATGAAACTTAAAAGCTTTTGCATGGCAAAGGAAACCATAAACAATATGAAAAGACAACCCTCAAAATGGGAGAAAATATTTGCAAATGAAGCAACTGACAAAGGATTAATCTTCAAAATATACAAGCAGCTCTTGCAGCTCAATATCAGTGAAACAAAAAATCCAATCCAAAAATGGGCAGAAGACCTAAACAGACATTTCTCTAAGGAAAATATACAGACTGCCAACAAACAACATGAAAGAATGCTCAGCATCATTAATCATTAGAGAAATGCAAATCAAAACTACAATGAGATATCATCTTACACTGTTCAGAATGGCCATCATCAAAAATCTACAAACAATAAATGCTGGAGAGGGTGTGGAGAAAAAGCGACCCTCTTTTACTGTTGGTGGGAATGTTAATTGATACAGCCACTATGGAGAACAGTATGGAGGTTCCTTAGAAAGCTACAAATAGAACTACCATACGACCCAGCAATCCCACTACTGGGCATATACCCTGAGAATACCATAATTCAAAAAGAATCATGTACCAAAATATTCATTGCAGCTCTATTTACAACAGCCAGGACATGGAAGCAACCTAAGTGTCCATCAACAGATGAATGGATAAATATGTGGCACATATATTCAATGGAATATTACTCAGCCATTAAAGGGCATGATGCTGAGTTTTTTGTAGTGAGGTGTATGGACCTGGAGACTGTCATATAGAGTGAAGTAATTCAGAAAGAGTAGAGCAAATACCGTATGCTAACACATATATATGGAATCTAGAAAAAAAATGTCACGTAGAACCTAGGGGCAAGACAGGAGTAAAGATGCAGACCTTCTAGGGAATCGACTTGAGGATACGGGGAGGGGTAAGGGTAAGCTGTGACACTGTGAGAGAGTGGCTTGGACGTGTACACACTACCAAATGTAAAATAGCTAGCTAGTGGGAAGTATCTGCATAGCACAGGTAGATCTGCTTGGTGATTTGTGACCACCTAGAGAGGTGGGATAGGGAGGGTGGGAGGGAGGGAGATGCAAGAGGGAAGAGATATGGTGATGTTTGTATATGTATAGGTGATTCACTTTGTTATAAAACAGAAACTAACACACCATTGTAAAGCAATTATGCTTCAATAAATGTGTTTGAAAACAAAAGTCCCGAACTATTATCATGTGTCTCTTTATTTCTCCTTTTAGTTCTGTTAGTAGTTGCTTTAGACATTAATGATGCTATGGTGTTGTGTGCATAAATAGTTACCTTGTTGATGGATTAACTGGTGTATTATTATATAATTACCTTCTATATCTCTTTTGAACATTTTTACCTTTAGTATAATCTGTCTGATATAAGTATAGCTACCTCTGCTTTGTTTTGGGTTTCATGTACTTTAAATATCTTTTTCCATCCTTTCACTCTCAGTCTATGTGTGTCTTTAAAGCTGAAGTGTGTCTGTTGTAGGCAACACGTTGTTGGATCTTGTTTTGTAAGCCATTCTTTGTCTTTTGATTGGAAAATTTAATCCATTTACATTTAAAGTAAATATTGATAGGTAAGAACTTAATATTATCATTTTGTCAGTTGCTCTCTGTTTTGTAGATCATTTGTTTCTTGCTTCTTATCTTTCTGTCTTCTTTTTTGATTTGGTGAATTCTTGTCATGGTATGGTTTCATTCCTTTGTCATGATCTTTTGTGTTATCTGCTACAGGTTTTTCCTTTGTTATTACCATGAAGATTACATAAGGTATCTTATATTTATGACAGCCTATCTTAATCTTAATTACAACTTAACTTTAATAGCATACATAAACCCATTAACCTCTCATATGTTGTTATTGATGTTGCAATTTACATATATTTATGTTGTATGTCCAATAACAAATTATTATACATATGATTATTTTCAATGATTTTTTTCAACTTTCAAGTAGAATTGTAAGTGAATTACACACCACCATTACAATGTAGGAGAATCTGTCTATATGTTTAATATTACCATTGAATTTTACACAAATGATTTTATGATGTTAATTAGCATAAATTTATTTCTGCTTGAAGAATGCCATTTAGCATTTTTCATAATGCAGATATAGTGGCAATAAACTCCCTCAGTTTTGATTGCTTGGGAATGTCTTTATCTCTCCTTCATTTATGAAGGAGAGCTTTGCTGGGTATAATATTCTTGGTTGACAAGGTTTTTCCAATATTTTAAATATAACATTTCACTCTCTATTGCCCCACAAGATTTCTTTTGAGGAATCTGCCAGTAGTCTTATAGGGATTCCCTTGTATGTGATGAGTTGCTTTTGTCTTGCTTTCAAAATTATATCTTTTTTTTTAACTTTTAACAATTGAATTATAATGTGTCTCAGTGTAGCCTTTTTTTGGTTCAACTTATTTGGGGCATTCGATGCTCATGAATCAGGATGTCCATCTCTATTCTCATGTTTGTGAAGTTTTCAGCCATTATTGCTTAAATATACTTTTTATCCTTTGTCTTCTCTTTTCTTACTGGCATTCCCATAATTCACATATTGTTTCTGCTGATGTCCCATAAGTCTTATAGTCTTTCTTCACACTTTCTTTCCTTCTTTCTTTTCCTTCCTTCCTTCCTTCCTCCCTTCCTTCCTTCCTTCCTTCCTTCCTTCCTTCCTTTTTATCTAACCAAATAATTTCAAATACCTATCTCCTAATTTCCTGGTTCCTTTTTCAGATTCGCTGAAGCTGTTACTGAAGATTTCTATTGAATTCTTCATTTCAGTCATTGTATTCTTTAGCTCTAGGATTTGTTTGAGATTTTTATTGTTTCTATTTCTTTGCGGAACTTCTACTTCTTTTTAAAAAATATCTTTACTGGAGTATAATTGTTTTACAAAGTTGTGTTAGTTTCTGCTCTACAACAAAGTGAATCAGCTATATGTATACATATATCCTCATATCCGCTACCTCTTGAGTCTCCCTCCAACACTCCTATCCCACCCCTCTAGGTCATCACAAAACATTGAGCTGATCTGCCTCTGCTATGCAGCAGCTTCCCACTCGCTATCTATTTTACATTTGGTAGTGTATATATGTCATTACTACTCTGTCAATTCATCCCAGCTTCCCTGTCCCCCACTGTGTCCTCAAGTCTGTTATCTACGTCTGCATATTTTTTCCTTCCTTGCCACTGGGTTCATCAGTACCATTTTTTAGATTCCATATATACACATTAGCATATGGTATTTGTTTTTCTCTTTCTGACTTACTTCACTCTATGACAGACTCTAGGTGTATTCACCTCAGTACAAATAGGTGAATTTCGTTCCTTTTTATGGCTCAGTAATATTCCATTGTGTATATGTGCCACATCTTCTTTATCCATTAATCTGTCATTGGATATTTAGGTTGCTTCCATATCCTGGTTATTGTAAATAGTGCTTCAGTGAACATTGGGATATATATATCATTTTGAATTATGGTTTTCTCAGGGTATATGCCCAGTAGTGGGATTGCTGGGTCATATGGTAGTTCTATTTTTAGTTTTTTACAGAGCCTCCATACTGTTCTCCATAGTGGCTGTATGATTTTACATTCCCACCAACAGTACAGGAGGGTTCTCTTTTCTCCACACCCTCTCCAGCATTTATTGTTCCTAGATTTTTTGATGACAGCCATTCTGACTGGTGTGAGGTGATACCTCATTGTGGTCTTGATTTCCATTTCTGTAAAGATTAGTAACGCTCAGCATCTTTTCATCTGTTTGTTGGCAATATGTGTGTCTTCTTTGGAGAAATGTCTATTTAGGTCTTCCACCCAATTTTGGATTGGGTCGTTTGTTTTTTTGATATTGAGCTGCATGAGCTGCTTGAATATTTTGGAAATTAATCATTTGTCAGTTGCTCCATTTGTAAATATTTTCTTCCATTCTGAGAGTGTCTTTTTGTCTTGTTTATGGTTTCTTTTGCTGTGCAAAAGCTTTAAGTTTCATTAGGACCCATTTGTTTATTTTTGTTTTTATTTCCATTACTCTAGGAGGTGGGTCACAGAGGTTCTTGCTGTGATTTATGTCATAGAGTGTTCTGCCTATGTTTTCCTCTAAGAGGTTTAGAGTGTCCCACCTTAACTTTAGGTCTTTAATCCATTTTGAGTTTATTTTTGTGTATGGTGACAGGAAGTGTTATAATTTCTTCCTTTTACATGTAGCTGTCCAGTTTTACCAGCACCAGTTGTTGAAGAGGTTGTCTTTTTTCCATCATATATTCTTGCCTGTTTGTCAAAGATAAGGTGGTCATATGTGCTTGGGTTTCTCTCTGGGCTTTCTAACCTGTTCCATTGATCTATATTTCTGTTTTTGTGCCAGTACCATACTGTCTTAATTACTCCAGCTTTGTAGTATAGTCTGTAGTCAGAGAGCCTGATTCGTCCTTCTCTGTTTTTTCTTTCTCAATATTGCTTTGGTTATTCGGGGTCCTTTGTATTTCTGTACAAAGTTATAAATTTTTTAAATCAAGCTCTGTGAAAAATACCATTGGTAATTTGATAGAGATTACACTGAATCTGTAGATTGCTTTGGGTAATATAGTCATTCTCACAATATTGATTCTTACAATCCAAGAACACTGTCTATCTTTCCATCTGTTTGTATCGTATTTGATTTCTGTCATCAGTGTCTTATAGTTTTCTGCATACAGGTCTTTTGTCTCCTTAGGTAGGTTTATAACTACATATTTTATTCTTTTTGTTGCAATTGTAAATGGGACTGTTTTCATAATTTCTCTTTCAGATTTTTCATCCTTAATGTACAGGAATGCTAGAGATTTCTGTGTATTAATTTTGTATCCTGCTAGTTTACTGAATTCTTTGACTAGCTCTAGTAGTTTTCTGGTGGCATCTTTAGAATTTTCTATGTATCATGTCATGTCATCTGCAAACAGTGACAGTTTTACTTCTTCTTTTGAAATTTGGATTCCGTTTATTTCTTTTTCTTTTCTGATTGCCGTGGCAAAAACTTCCAAAACTATGTTGAATAATAATGGTGAGAGTGGGAACCCTTGTCTTGTGCTTGATCTTAGAGGAAATGCTTTCAGTTTTTCACCATTGAGAATGATGTTGGTTGTAAGTTCGTCATATATGGCCAATATTATGTTGAGGTAGGTTCCCTCTATGCCAAGTTTATGGAGAGTTTTTATCATAAATGTGTGTTGAATTTTGTCAAAAGATTTTTCTGCATCTATTTTGATGATCATGTGGTTTTTATCCTTCAATTGTTTAATATGGTGTATCACATTGATTTGTTGGCATATATTAAAGAATCCTTGCATTCCTGAGATATATCCCACTTGATCTTGGTGTATGATCCTTTTAATGTGCTATTGGGTTCTGTTTGCTAGTATTTTGTGGAGGATTTTTGCGTCTATGTTCATCAGTGATACTGTCCTATAATTTTCTTTCTTGGGGGGGCATCTTTGTCTGGTTTTGGTATCAGGCTGATTCTGGCCTCATAGAATGAGTTTCAGAATGTTCCTTTCTTTGTGTATTTTGGAAGAGTTTGAAAATGATGGATCTTACCTCTTCTCTAAATGTTTGACACAATTCACCTTTGATGCCATCTGGCTCTGGGCTTTTGTTTGTTTGGAAGGTTTTTAATCAGTTTCAATTTCATTGAAATTGGTTTGTTCACATTTTCTGTTTCTTCCTGGTTCAGTCTTGGGAGTTTGTACTTTTCTAAGAATTTGTCCGTTTCTTCCAGGTGCCCATTTTATTGGCATATAGTTGCTTGTAGTAGTCTCTCATGATCCTTTGAATTTGTGTGGTGTCTGTTGTTACTTCTCCTTTTTCTTTTATAGTTCTATTGACTTGAGTCTTCTCCCTTCTTTTCTTGATTAGTCTGGTTAATGGTTAATTAATTTTCTTTATCTTCTCAAAGAACCAGCTTTTATTTTTATTGATCTTTGCTATTGTTTCCTTCATTTCTTTTTCAGTTTTTTTCTGATCTGATCTTTATGATTTCTGTCCTTCTGCTAACTTTAGGGGTTTTTGTTGTTATTCTTCTTCTTTCTCTAATTACTTTATGTGTAAAGGTAGGTTGTTTTTTTGAGATTTTTGTTGTTTCATGAGGTAGGATCTTATTGCTGTAAACTTCCCTCTTTGTACTGCTTTTGCTGCATCTCATACACTTTGGGTTGTCGTGTTTTCATTGTCATTCGTTTCTAGGTATTTTTTGATTTCCTCTTGGATTTCTTCAGTGATCTCTTGATTATTTAGTAGTATATTGTTTAGCCTCCATGTGTTTGTACATTTTACAGATTTTCCCCTGTAATTGATATCTAGTCTCATAGCATTGTGGTTGGAAAAGATGCTTTATATGATTTCAATTTTCTTAAATTTACCGAGGCTTGATGTGTGACCCAAGGTTTGAGAACAAAGTATTCTGTTGTTTTCTGATGGAAAGTCCTATAAATATCACTTAAGTCAATCTGGTCTCATGTGCCATTTAAAGCTTGAGTTTATTTATTTTCTGTTTGGATGATCTGTCCATTTGTGTAAGTGGAGGGTTAAAGTCTCCTATTATTATTGTGTTATTGTCGATTTCCCCTTTTATGGCTGTTAGCATTTGCCTTATGTATTGATGTGCTCTTATGTAGGGTGCATAAATATTTTCAATTGTTATATCTTCTTCTTGGATTGATCTCTTGATCATTATGTCGTGTCCTTCTTTGTCTCTTGTAATAGTGTTTATTTTAAAGTCTATTTTGTCTGATATGAGAATTGCTACTCGAGGTTTCTTTTTATTTCCATTTGTATGGAATATCTTTTTCCATCTCCTCACTTTCAGCTTGTATGTGTCCCTAGTTCTAAAGTGGTGTCTTCTAGATAGCATATATACGTGTCTTGTTTTGGTATCCTTTCAGCCGGTCTATTTCTTATGGCTGGAGCATTTAATGCATTTACATTTAAGGTAATTATTGACATGTATGCTCTTATTACCATTTTCTTAATTGTTTTGTGTTTGTTATTGTAGGTCTTTTCCATCTTTTGTGTTTCCTGTGTACAGAAATTCCTTTAGCATTTGTTGTAAAGCTGGTTTGGTGACACTAAATTCTCTTAACTTTTGCTTGTCTGTAAAGCTTTTGATTTCTCCATCTAATGTGAATGAGATCCTTGCTGGTTAGAGTAATCTTGGTTGTAAGTTTTTCCCTTTCATCACTCTAAATATATTCTGCCACTCCCTTCAGGCCTGCAGAGTTGCTGGTGAAAAATCTGCTGTTAAACTTATGGGGATTCCCTTCTATGTTATTTATTGCTTTCCCCTTGCTGCTTTTAATATTTTTTCTTTGTGTTTAATTTTTGTTAGTTTGATTAATTTGTGTTTCTGCGTGTTTCTCCTAGCGTTTATCCTGTATGGGTCTCTCTGCACTTCATGGAACTGATTGACTCTTTCCTTTCCCATATTGGGTAGTTTTGACTCTAATCTCTTCAAACATTTTCTAAGACCATTTCTTTTTTTCTTCTTCTGGGAAGCCTGTAGTTTGAATGTTGTTGTGCTTAATGTTATCCCAGAGGTCCCTGAGACTGTCCTCAATTGTTTCCATTCTTTTTTCTTTATTCTACTATGCAGCAGTTATTTCCACCATTCTATCTTCCAGCTTATTTCTCTGTTCTTCTGTGCCAGTTATTCTGCTATTGATTCCTTTTAGAATATTTTAAATTTCCGTTTTTGTGTTCTTCATTACTGTTTGTTTGCTCTTTAATTCTCTAGGTCCTTGTTAATTGTTTCTTTTTCCAAGATTTTGGATCACCTTTACTATCATTACTTTGAATTCTTTTTCAGGTAGTTTGTCTATTTCCTCTTCATTTTATTGGTCTTGTTGGTTTTTATCTTGCTACTTTTTCTGCACGATATTTCTGTGTCTTCTCATTTTGTCTAACTTATAGTATTTGATATGTACTTTCCCTAGGCTGCAGGGTCATAGTTCCTCTTGTTTCTGTTCTCTGCCCCCCCCCCCGTGAAGTTAGTCCAGTGGCTTGTGTAGGCTTCTTGATGGGAGGGACTGCTGCCTGCATTCTGGTGTGTGGAGCTGAGTCTTTTCCCTCTGATGAGCAGAGCCATTTCAGGTGGTGTGTTTTGGAGTGTCTGTGCGCTTAGTATGACTTTAGGTAGTCTGTGTGTTGATGGGTGGTTTTGTGTTCCTTTCTTGTTTGTTGTGTCATGTGAGGCATCCAGCACTGGGAGCTGCAGGCAGTTGGGTGGAGCCTGGTCTTGTATTCATATAGAGGCCTTTGTGAGCGCTCTCAGTGATTAATCTTCCCAGGGCCAGAAGTTCTGTAATGGTCCAGTGTCCTGGACTCAGTGTTCCCAATCCAGAGCCTCAGGCCCGACTTCTTGTCAGGGAACCAAGACACCACAAGTCATTCATCCTGGCAATAATGGGGATTAAAAAAAAAGACTAACAAAGCTCCAGACAAATGGTAAAAAGTAAAGTCACAAAAACAGAAACGAGGAAACATGCACACACACAGAAGAAACTAAAACAGAATCAAATAAAACAAAAAGCAAGAGAACAAACAGAGAAAGAAAAGAACCCAAGAACGAAATCACACAATTAAAAGGAAAACTAACAAAAATGCAAAACCAGAAAAGAAAACCAAAGCAGAGTGCCAAGTGAAGAATTTAGCAAAGAAAGAAACTGACAAAAGTGATAGAAAAAGACAAAGTGTAAAAAGACAGAAGAACTGAAAAGCAACTTAGCAAAAGAAATATAAAAAAATAAAATTAAAATATATTAAAGAAAAAAAAAGACAAAGAAAACTCCACACAAATGGTAGAAAAAAATCAGGCAAACAGAAACAAAGAAACACACACATGCAAAAGAAACAAAAACAGAACCAAACAAAACAAAAAGCAAGAGTACAACCAGAGAAACAGAAGAACCCAAAAACGAAATCAAACAATTAGAATCAAAACTAAGAAAAACACAAAACCTAAAACCAAAACCACAGCAGTGTGCCAACTGAAGAATAAATCAGTGAAAGAGAACAAACTGTTAGAAATGATTTTAAAAAAGGGACAAAACAGAACAGAAGAGCAA
>NW_020175695.1:95604-107577 GCF_003031525.2 Neophocaena asiaeorientalis asiaeorientalis | reverse complement strand
TATATAAAACTAAAAAATAAAAGTATGTTATATAACATAAATATCCCAAAAGAGTGAAAAAAAACTAAAACAATAAAAACAAACAAGGAAAAAAAAGCCAGAACCAACAAGAGAATGAATCAAAACATAATAAAAATATTAGTAATATTTATTTTTCCCTGGGGACTCTGCTGTAAGTGTCCTTGCAAACACCATGAGCCACAGCCCACCTCCACCTCCCCAAGAGGCCCTGCTCTGCCTCTGGGCTGGTCTCTGGACCTACCGTGTGCCCTGTGGGGACCACTCAGACTCTGATCTGTCCCAATTCCTGCATGTGCTTGCCCCCAAAGTTCAAAGATGCCAGAGCTAGACCGTTTTCATTTGTGGGAACACTCACTGTCTACTAAGATATTCCATAGATGCAGGGTCTAAGTAGCTGATCACAGGGGTTAATTTGTAGCTTGTAGAGGTGATGGAAAGATATTCAATTCTCTTCCTTAGTTGCCCCATCCCTGGGGTTCAGATTTGGTTTTATCCCCACCTCTGCATGTGGTCCAGGCACAAGAGTCTGGTCCTGAGGCTGCCTTGGAGCTCTTGGGTCTGCCTCAGTGAGGACAGGGTGCAGAGGTGGTATGACTGCTTGGATCTTGGGAGCGCCAGTGGCACCAAATGTGCAGGGAAGCTGGCGGCCATGGTGCAAGTGATATGGCACTAGTGAGGGCCTGTTCTGGCGCCTGGCCTAAGGCACATAAGGGCCAGCCTTGGTGGGGCTTTTTCTGGTGCCCGGTAGCAGATTCTTGAGGGCCAGCCCTGAGAGGTCTTCTTTTATTGTCATTGGCAGGCACTGGTGTGTTGGGAGAGAGAGGCTACAATAGTGGCTCCTCCCCCTTTGTGTGACTCAGCAGTAGCACCCTTCTTCCATGGCAGTCTGGTCTTCCTCCATAGGCATTCCCTGCTGCGGATTTCCTCCCTACCATCCCCTCAGTCCATCTCCCCACAGCCAACAACAGTTCTCATCCCAGGCCTGTTCTCCAATCTCCACACTCCAGCCCCCCACCCCCTTACACACCTGTGATCTCATGTCCCAGTCCGGGACATGTAGGGCTTCAGTATGAACCGTGTGTGTAATTCTCACTCTGTTCCATCTGCCACAGATCTGCCACTTCACCCTCTTCCAACAGCATCTAATGCTTCCCTTCTGTCCCAATCTATTTCCTCTTCAGAGAGGGGGTTTCCCTGTTGGAGAGGGGCTTTCCCTGAATTTGGGAATCTCTCCTCTGCTTCAGCTCCTCGACCCTGGGGTGCAGGTCCCATCCTGCTTCCTCTCCTCCTCCTCCCTTCTTTTTTTCATCCTATCCAGTTATGTAGGGCTCTTTATAGTCCTTGCTGGTGTCCGAGGTCTTCTGCTAGTGTTCAGCTGGTGTTCTGCGAGAATTGTTGCATCTATAGATGAATTCCTGATGCATCCATGGAGAGAGATGAACTCCACGTCCTCCTACTCCTCTGCCATCTTAACTCTCTAGAACTTCTTCTTTTCTTACATTTTCCCCCTAATTTTGTTTAGTTGTGTGTTCTTGTGTTTTACTAAACTTTCTTAGGAGGATCGTTTTAGATTTTTGGTCACACAGTTTATAGATCTCCGTTTATTTAGTGTCAGTTATTGGAGCTTTATTTGTTTTTGTTTTTGTTTTGGTGGTGTCATTTTTACCGGATTCTTTGTGATACTGATTCCTTGAGTTAGTATCTGTGCATTTAAGTGATCTCCTTTTCTAGAGTTTATAACTTCATTTCATCAGATTCACCAGCCATCTCAGCTTGGGGTTCTGGATGGCCAGATGGTAGCATCCTTGGGCAAGTGGGGCTTGTTGCCACGGTCCGTTTGGGTGAGGCCACTGCCTATGTTCTGACATCAAGGGGCTTGCTGATGGCTAGGGACATTTACATATGTCTGCTGCTTAGTTTACTGCCCAAGCATGGCTGTAGGATTGGCTCCACAGTTGCTTGGATTTTTTGGTCAGGATTCCTAGTTGAGTGAGAATGGATGCTATACTGAGCACTTGGGCAGGGCTGCACACTTGTTTCCTTGCCCAGGAAGCGCTGTAGAATAGGCTCCACTGTCATTTATGGTTGAATGACTGGTGACCCAAATCAGGCAGAACTACCACCAAGCTCCCTGGACCGGTGGCACCACCAATTCAGTTCTTCACATTGACAGAGCCACTGGCTTGGCTGTCTGCTTGTGTTTTTTTTAAGCAGGACTGTGGGATAGGCTTTGCAGCTTCCCAGTTGCTCTGGTTAGGCTTCTGTATTGAGCATATCTGGGTGCTATATTCAGTCATTGGTAGTGCATCAGATTTCCTTCCCAGCCAAAGCATGGCTATATAACATGCACCATGGCCAGTACAGATTATTGTCTGGGGACTCAAATCCAGCTAGCTCTCTGATAGATAGGGCCCCTGGCTCAGCTCTGCAAACAAGCAGAGCTTCTGGCTGAACTGTCTGCTCAGATACCACAGCAAGTCGGGCTGTAGGGTGGGCTACACAGCCTCCCAGGTGTTGTGGTTAGGCTTCCTGTTTGGATTGGACTAAGGGTATTCTTAACTGTAGGGGGGCCGTGATACTTCTTCTCTGCCAAGGCAGGATGGCAACACAGGCTCCAAGGCTGACATAGCTCATTGGCTGGGGACCTGAGTCAGGCATAACTCTCTACTGAGTTCCCTGTCCAGATAAATTTCCTGGCTCAGGTGGATAGAGCCACTGGCTGGACTCTCTGCTCAGGTGCTACTTTCATCAAGACTTTTGGGTGGACCACATAGCCTCCCAGGTGCTCTGACAAGGCCACAATGCTAGGCTGGTCTAGGGGCTATATTCGGCAGTAGGCAGCCCTTCACATTCACTTACCTGCCAAAGCAAGGCCTCATAATATGATCCATGGCTGATAAGGTTTGTTGGTTGTGGAGCCAGAACTGGTAGAATTGCCCCTGAAACTCCCTGGCCAGAAAGGGCCACTGGCTTGACTTTGCAGATTGAGAGAGCTACTGGCTGGGCTCTCTGCTCAGGTACTGCTGTGAGCAGGGCTGTAGGGTAGGTCACACAGCTTCCCAGGTGCTCTTTTTAGGCTTACTGTATGGGCAGGACTGGAGATTATATTCAGCAATAAGTGGTACTTCAAATTTCCTTCCCTGCCTGTGTTGGATAGTAGAACAGTTTCCAAGGTGTGTACAGCTAATTGGCTATTGACTCATCAGGCCGAAATCTACACTGAGCTTCCTTGCCAGATGGGGCCACCAGCTTGACTCTGCAGATGGACAGAGCCGCTGGTTCATATCTCTACTTGAGTGCTGCTGTGAGGAGGAACTCAGTCTGCCAAGATCCCAGTGCTTGTTTCTGCAAACCATTTATCTGTTCCAATCTGATCTGCAGTGGTCAAGCCCTAGAGAATCCTCTTGTGATCCCTGTAAGGTGAGACCCACTTGGGCCTTCTGGAAAGCATTCTGTAATATTGGTGGAGCTGGATGTTTACCTTGGGTTCTTTTGTTCCCATTGGAAAAATGTAGGATTGGGGGGCCCTCTCAGCTCGAGGAGGGGCAGTGTGGTCAGCATGTAGCCATTCCTCTTACCTTTCTAACGTGTTCTTTTCCAGACTCTGCAATCAGAAGGTGTGCTTCATCCTCACCTCCGTGTTCTGGGATTTTTGCAGTGGTGTCTTTTCTATAGATAGTTGCTGGTTGATCTTCTTGTGAAGAGGACTGAAATAGGGAATGATTATATCACCATCTTAGTGATGTCATTATCCTAATATATTTTGAAATCAGGAAGTGTGATGCCTCCAACTTTGTTCTTTCTCAGGACTGATTTAGCTATTCATGGTCTTTTGTGATTCTATATAAATTGCAGAATTGTTTTTTCTGTTTCTATAAAAAAATGCCATTGGAAGTTTGATAGGATTTCATTGAATATTTAGCTCATTTGGGGTAGTATGGGCATTTTAACAATATTTAGTCTCCTACACATGAATATGGGATGTGATTCCAGTTGTTTTTGTCTTTCTTATTTTCTTTTATCAGTGTTTTATAATTTTCAGCGTAGACGTCTTTCACCTCCTTAGTTAAGATTATTCCTAAGCATTCATACATTTTGGTGCTGTTTTAAATGGGATTGTTTTCCTAAGTTCCTTTTCTAGATACTTTGTTGTTAGTGTATAGAAAGACAACTGACTTTTATATGCTGATTTTTTTATCCTGCAAATTTACTGAATTAGTTGATCAGTTCTAACAATTTTTTTAATGGAGTCTTTTTTTTTTTACATATAAGATCATGTCATATGCAAACAAAGATAATTTTACTTCTCTCTTTCCAATTTCAGTACCTTTCATTTCTTTTTCCTTTCCTAATTGCTAAGGCTTGCAGTGCAATGTTAGAGATGGCAAGAGTGAGCATCCTTACCTTGTTCCTGATTTTAGAAGAAAAGTTTATAGTTTTTCACCACTGAGTATGATGCTCAGTGGGCTTATATGGCTTTTATTACATTGAGTTATTCTCCTTCTACTTCTGGTTTGTTGAGAGGTTTTTTTCATAGAAGTGTGTTGAATATCATCAATTGTTTTTTTCATCTATTGAGATTATGTGATCTTTATCCTTCATTCTTTTGATATGCTTATCACATTCATTGATTTTCCTATATCAAATGATCCTTGCATCCCATGGGTAAATCTCATTTATCATGGTGTATGGTCCTTTTAATATGCTGTTGGATTCAGTTTGCTATTATTTTGTTGAGGATTTTTGCACCTATATTTATCAGAGATATTGGCCTGTAGTTTTCTTGTGATGTATTTGATATCAGGATAATGCTGGCTTTATAAAATGAGTTTGTAAGTGTTCCCTGCTCTTTAATTTTTGCAAGAGTTTAAGGATTGCATTAATTCTTCCTTAATTACTTGGCAGAATTCATGAGCTAATCCATCTGGTCCTGGGATTTTCTTTGTTGGGAGTATTTCATTACTAATTCAATCTCCCTACTACTTATGAATATGTTCAAGCTTTCTATTCCTTCATGATTTAGTAATGATAGATAATATGTGTCTAGGAATTTATCCATTTCATCTAGGTTATTGAATTTGTTGGTGTATACATTTTAATAATAGTCTAATTCTTTTTATTTCTGTTGCATCAGTTGTAATGTCTGTTCTTTATTTTCTGATTTTATTTATTTTAGCCTTCTCTTTTTCTTCATAGTCAGTCTAGGTAAGGTTTTGTCAAGTTTGTTTTCTTTTCAAAAACCCAAATTTAGTTTTGATTTTTCTATTGTTTTGTAATTTCTATTTACTTTGTATCTGCTCTAATCCTTCTTATTTCCTTCCTTCTACTAATATGTGGTTTAGTTTCTTTTTGAGCTTCTTGAGTACAAAGTTTGTTTGTTTATCTGGATCTTTCTTATTTTCTTGTATATGCATTTATTGCTATGGACTTCTCTCTTCAGATTTTGCTAAGGTTTACCAATTTTACTGATGTTTTCAGAGAATGAGATATTTGTTTCATTGAATTTTCTCTAATAATTTTATATTTTTAAGTTCCTTGATGTCTGTGCTTATGTTTACACTTTTCTTTTTTATGCTTCCTTCTTCAAATTTATTTTGGTGTTTTGTTTCCTAGGTTATAGATGTGGGAGATTAGATAATTGACTTGACATTTTCTTCTCTTTTTGGATTAGATTTTTTTCACTGTTTATTGAGTGTACAATATTTACTGTACATTCATTTTACAATGATGTACAATATTATATGTTACACTGTACAGCACAGTGATTCACAATTTTTTAAATTATTTTTTTAACATCTTTGTCCCTCCCCGTGTCCTCAAGTCCATTCTCTACATCTGCGTCTTTATTCCTGTCCTGCCCCTAGGTTCTTCAGAGCCTTTTTTTTTTTTTAGATTCCATATATATGTGTTAGCATATGGTATTTGTTTTTCTCTTTCTGACTTACTTCACTCTGTATGACAGATTCTAAGTCCATCCACCTCACTACAAATAACTCAATTTGTTTCTTTTTATGGCTGAGTAATATTCCATTGTATATATGTGCCACATCTTTTTAATCCATTCATCCATTGATGGACACTTAGGTTGCTTCCATTTCCAGGCTATTGTAAATAGTGCTGCAATGAACATTATGGTACTTGACTCTTTTTGAATTATGGTTTTCTTAGGGTATATGCCCAGTAGTGGGATTGCTGGGTCGTATGGTAGCTCTATTTGTAGTTTTTTAAGGAACCTCCATACTGTTCTCCATAGTGGCTGTATCGATTTACATTCCCACCAACAGTGCAAGAGGGTTCCCTTTTCTCCACACCCTCTCCAGCATTTATTGTTTGTAGATTTTTTGATGATGACCATTCTGACTGGTGTGAGGTGATACCTCATTGTAGTTTTGATTTGCATTTCTCTAATGATTAGTGGTGTTGAGCATCCTTTCATGTGTTTGTTGTCAATCAGTTCTTTTAAATAATTTGAAGTTTGCCTTTGGACTAAGGTATGGTCTACCTTGGCATGTTTTCTTGGCAACTCAAAAGAATGTGCAGTCTTTTGTTTTTGAGTGCAGTGTTCTGAATGCATGTGAATTAATTCTCGTTGGTTGATAGACATTTTTTTGCTTTCTTCTATATCCTGGTTTGTTTTCTATCTGACTTGTTGCAAGAGGAGTATTAAACTTTTGAATTAATTGTGGATTTGTCTGTTTCTCATTTCAGATCTCTTAGTATTTCCTTCACATATTTTGAAGCACTTGTTTTTTGGTGCATTGATATTTAGTGCTGCTGTGTCTTGTTGACAAATTGGCCTTATTATGACTACATAATTTTCTTTTTTGCCTCTGATATTTTCTTTGCTATGATATCTGCTTCAGCTGACATCAAACCCAGACACTTCTGCTTTCCCTTCAATAATGTTTGCATGTTATATCATTTTTTTCCATCCTTTTACTTTCAACTTGCCTATATTTGAGGTGATTTTCTTGTAGACTCCAGATAGTTGGGCCATATTTTTAGAATTTATTTTTTTATTGAGGCAACATTGGTTTATAACATTATATGAGTTTCAGGTATACAACATCATATTCTACTTCTATATACACTACAGCTTCCTCACCACCAATAATTTAGTTTCAGTTCATCACCACACACCAATTTTGCCCTATTCCCTTTCCCCTTCACTACTGTTAACCACTACTGTCTTCCCTGCATCTATATATTTGTTTTTGTTTGTTCATTTATTTTGCCCTTTGATTGTCTTTTTGTATTTCACATACGAGTGTGTGTGTAAAATCATATGGTGTTTGTCTTTCTCTAGCTGACATATTTATCTTTTGTTCTTGGCATAACACCTTCAAGGTACATCCATATTGTTGCAGTTGGCAAGATTTCATCTTTTTATGGTTGAGTAGTATTCCATTGTGTGTGTGTGTGTGTGTGTATCTTATATTTTCTTTATCCATTCATCTGTTGATGGGAACTTAGATTGTTTCCATATCTTGACTATTGTAAATGATGCTGCAATGAACATAAGGTTGCATATATCTTTTAGAAATTGTGTTTTCATATTCTTTGGATAAAACAGATAAGTGACATAGCTGGATAATATAGTAGTTCTATTCTTAGTTTGTTGAGGAATCTCCATAGTGTTTTCCTTAATGGTTCCACCAATTTACATTCCCACCAATCCTTTATGAGAGTTCCCTTTTCCTGAAGCCTCTCCATCACTTGTTATTTGTTGACTTTTTGGTAATAGCCATTCTGAGCGGTGTAAGGTGATATCACATTGTGGTTTTCATATGCATTTTTTGACGTTGAGCATCTTTTCATGTGCCTGTTGACCACCTGTATGTCTTCTTTGGAAAACTATCTATTCAGGTGCTCTGCCCATTTTTAAATTGGGTTGTCTGGTTTGTTGTTTTTTTGATGTTGACTTGTATGAATGCTTTGTATGTTTAGATACTTACCCATTTTTTGATATATGATTTGCAAATAATTTCCCCCATTCAGTAGGCAGCCCTTTCATTTTGTTGACAGTTTCCATCACTTTGCAAACACTTCTTAGTTTGATGTAGTACCACTTGTTTATTTGTGGTTTTGTTTCCCTTGTCTGAGGAGACATATTCAGAAAGATATTGCTAAGACTGGTATCAAAGATTATACAGCATGTTTCCTTCTAGGAGTTTTATGGTTTCAGGTCTTATTTTAAGTCTAATTAATTTCAATTGAGTTTTATGTATGGTGTAAGATAGTAGTCTAATTTAATTGTTTTGCATGTGACCATCCACTTTTCCTAACACTATTTATTGAAGAGACTATGCTGTTTCCACTGTACGGTCTTTGCTCCTTTGTCATAATTTAATTGTCCATATAGGAGTGAGTTTATTTCTGGGATCTCTGTTCTATTCCATTGATCTATGCTTCTTTTTTTCTACCAATAATATCCTGGTTTGATTGCTTTAGCTTTGTTATATAGTTTGAAATCAGGGAGGATGATAACTCCAGGCATGTTCTTTTTTCTCAAGATTTCTTTGGCTATTCAAGGTCTTTTGGGGTTCATAAAAGTTTTAGAATTTTTAGTTCTATTTCTCTGAAAAAAGGTCCTCAATCTGTAGATTGCATTACATAATATGAACATTTTAATAATGTTAATTCTTCTAATCCACAAGCATGAATTATCTTTTTATTTTGTTGTGTATTCTTCAGTTTCATTCAACAATGCCTTATAGTTTTCAGTGTATGTTTTTCACCTCTTGGTTAAATTTGCTCCTAGGTATTTTATTCTTTTTGGTGTAATTTTAAATGGTATTGTTTATTTCATTTTCTGCTAGAGATGATCAAATGTTTTTGTCCTTCATTTTGTGAAAATTTTGCATTATGTTGATTGATTTGCTCCCTTGAACCATTCTTGCATCCCTGGAATAAATTTGACTTGATACAGTGTATGATGTTTATGATATATTGCTCTATTTGGTTTGATAATATATTTTTGAGGAATTTTGCATCTATGTTAATCAGCGATATTCGCTTGTAATTTTCTTTCTTTGTGTGTTGTCTTTGATTTTGCTATCAATGTAATGTTAGCCTCATAAAATAAGTTAGGAAACATTCCCTCTTCTTCAATTTTTTGGAAGTTTCAGGATTATAGGTATTAAATCTTCTTTGAATGTCTAGAAGAATTCTCTGATGGTGTCTGGTCTTGGGCTTTTGTTTTGGGGGAGGTTTTGATTACTATTTCAATATCTTAACTAGAATTTGGTTTATTCAGTGTTTCTCTGTCTTATGATTCAGTACTCAAAGGTTGTATAATTCCAAGAATTTGTCCATGTCTAGGTTGTCCAATTTGTTGACATATAGCTGTTCATAACATTCTCTTTTAATTAGTTTATTTTTTGGTATCCAGTGTTATTTCTCCTCTTTTCTTTTTCATTGTTTTTATCACAGACTTTTCTCTTTTTTCTTAGTGAGATTATTCATTCTATTTATTTTTTCAGTGAATCATCTTTTAGTTTCGCCGATCTTTTCTATTGTCTTTTAGTCTCTATTTCATTTACTTTCATTCTGATCTTTATTATTTCTGTCAACTGAAAAAAATGCACAACCTAAAAGTGACAAGTTATGTTTTATTTGGGGATCTTACTGAGGACTATAGCCCAGGATACTGCCTCTAAGGTAGCTCGGAGGAACTGCTCTGAAGAGGTAAGGGTATGAGGGTATTTTTGCTGGAAAAAAACATGTAGTCAAACATCAAACGGTTACTGATAATCATAAAGAACAGACATCTCAAGTAAATGAGTTTAATGCTTTCCTATGTATAGGAAGATGCAAGAACCTGGGTTCATTGAAATTATTCCTTAGATATGCATCTTAATTATCTAGGGCCAGTATCCAAAGCACAGAATGCTTTCTGTTTTTCTCCATCCTGAATTCTCCTCAGGGCACACCATTGGTAAGAGAGTGCAGTGGCTACTGGCTTGATCCTTGTAGTACTGGAATGGAAGGCAGCATTCTTTATTTACAGTGCTTCCTGTTGGTCATAAATTCCCAACCAAGGTTTGGGAGCCATTTCATGACCAATTTGTCTCACAGTGCTGGGAAGTCTCATTCCTGTGTCAGACAAGGATCTCAGTGATAGGCCATTCATGTGCTATATCTGGGTTAGGCCCTGTTAATAACCAAAATCTCTGGATCATCTGTCTTACTAGTCTATTACAATTCAGGAAATGATTTTCCCTTGTTACTTCTCCCTATATCTAGAATTGCACCATTACAATTAATTTTATATAGAGCTATATATGTGATCAATTGTATCAAGATGCTTAGCCATCATTAATTTTGTCAGAGGCCTGGTTACACATTGGATAATGCAGGAGACAACAATCTTTTAAAACTATACAGAGTATAAGTAATACAGCTAATAACATTAATAAAATCATAAGTAAGGATTTATGCCTTGAGTTTCCAGAATCAAGCCAACTCCCTAAAAGACTAGAAAGTGGATCACTTAAGGCAGAAATCTTATTTTTCATGTGGGTCATAGTTAGCATAAGAGGAAAGGTGTTCTGGTAAACAAAGACTAAAAACCAGTAATATTTTAGACAAAACCTCATAAAATTATAAATCATGTTTATAAGTTCTTTCAGTGTCATGTAATTAATTCTTCTTGATTTGGATGAAGCCATCAGGTTTTCCTTCGGAGTTTTGTAATTTCTTACCCAGTTCAGTAGTATGATCTAAAAGTCATCAGAAACTTATATTTGTCAGAAAGTTTTTTTTTAATGGATCTTTGTGAAGATCTTCATTTTGTAAAGGGCTCAGAATATAACAATGACTGTCTGTAGATGACAAAAGACTTAAAATGGCATGATTAAAGATCTGATTACAGTGCTACTGACAAAGAAAATTGGCTGTTTCTGTGATATACAACATTTTAAGATAATAAGTAGAATTATGACTGATATTATACCAGAACATGCCAGATTTTTAGAAATTCTATATAATTTTTGGAATATCTGTATTAATGACACTTATCCATACAATATAACCAAAGAAGTTTTATCACCACTTATTAGTCAATACTTAATTTGATACCAAATAAACATAATTATTTTAATATCTCACTTTGGAATGTTTCAGGGGCCCTTTGAAGCATCCAAACATTAGCTAGAGATCAAAAGAACTTCATTTAGAATTTGACTTCGGGAACGTTTCCAAGATATCAAAAGGTTTTCAAAAACTTGAATCATACATCACTGTGAAACATTACTTGTTCACTTAGCCAAAGTGACAATTAAATATTTCAAAGACAAATACAGAAAGTTACAATATTATTTAAAAGGTAAAGAAGTCTTTCAATTTGTTATCAAAAGCAGAACAATATTCCAAGAAAACTTTGTGCTCTTAACACAGAGAGTCAACCAAATTCTAGTTTTGTACCAGCTTACTTTTTTTTTTTTTTTTTTTGCGGTACGAAGGCCTCTCACTGTTGTGGCCTCTCCCGTTGTGGAGCACAGGCTCCGGACGCGCAGACTCAGCGGCCATGGCTCACAGGCCCAGCCGCTCCGCGGCATGTGGGATCTTCCCGGACCGGGGCACGAACCCGTGTCCCCTGCATCGGCAGGCGGACTCTCAACCACTGCGCCACCAGGGAAGCCCACCAGCTTACTTTTAATATTAAAATTTATTTATTCAATTAAATTTTATTTTAAACTTAGCCAGTCATGACCATGCAGAAACTCTTTCTCAGGGTTCCTTTTCCACCAACCTTCTGTAACTTCTTTTTTACTTTCAGATTTTGTCCTATGCTTTTTCTTTCCTTCTCTCTCTCCAGGACAAAATTACTTTCTTTTCTCATAACAAAATGCGTTTCCATGCTTTATACTTTTCTCCTTTTTTACAAAGATGTTTTCCTTATAGAGTTTAGTAGTTTTAGTTACAGATATCAATAGACATTTTAACTTTAAA
>NW_020175695.1:36968-95590 GCF_003031525.2 Neophocaena asiaeorientalis asiaeorientalis | reverse complement strand
AGATTTCCAAACTTATAAGTATTATTTATTATTTCTAAAAACATGATTTTTTATAGAAAAAATTTTCAGCATGGTCCCCCAAATTTTTATTCTTTAGTTTCTCTGTAAAAGGAAGACTTTGTCCAGTAATTAATGTTTCAGTATCTTATTTAATTTTGGAATAATCTAGATATTTTAAAAATTTCCACCATTTAACTTAGCAAAACTCTAAAGTTTCTAGTTACCAAAAACCTTCAGAAACTATTTTTAAGTTGACATACCACATACCACATACCAATAACCACAAGTCAAAAACATACAATAGATTCACAAAAACCAAAAAGAAGAGAATATAAGTATAACACAAAAGAAAATCATCAAACCACAAAAGAAAAAAAAAAAAAAAGAACAAGAAAGGGACAAAGAAGAAATATAAAATCAAGGGAAAACAAGATTTTAAATGGCAATAAATACATATGTATCAATAATTACCTTAAATGTCAATGGACTAAATACTCCAGTCAAAAGACACAGTCTGACCAAATAGATTTTTTAAAAAAGCAAAAAAAAAAAAAAGACAAGAGCCTACAATATACTGCCAACAAGAAACCCACTTTAGGGCAAAGGATACACATAGATTAAAAGTGAGGGGATGGAAAGAGATACTTCATGCTAACGGAAATGACAGGAAAGTGGGGGTTACAATACTCATATCATACAAAATAGACTTTAAAACAAAGGCCATAAAGAAAGATGAAGAAGGACACTATATAATGATAAAAGAATCAATACCAGAAGGGGATTTTACACTCATCAACATATATGCACTAATATAGGAGGACCCAAATACGTAAATCAATACTAACAGACATAAAGGGAGAAATTGACAGGAATACAATAATAGTAGGAGACTTTAACACCCCACTCACATCAATGGACAGATCTTCTAGACAGAGAATCAATAAAGCAACAGAGATCCTAAATGATATAATAAAACAGTTAGACTTAATTGATATTTTCAGGACATTACATCCCCCAAAATCCCAGAAATCCCCTTTTTTTCAAGTGCAAATGGAACATTCCCTAGGATTGACCACATTCTAGGACACAAAACAAGTCTCAGAAAATTTAAGAGTATAGAAATTATCTCAAGCATCTTTTCTGACCACAACAGCATGAAACTGGAAATTAACCACAGAAAAAGGAATGAGAAAACAAAAATTACACGGAGACTAAACAACATACTATTAAAAAACAAATGGGTCAATGATGAAATCAAATAGGAAATTTTAAAATACCTTGAGACAAATGACAATGAAAGCACAACCATACAAAATCTGCGATGCAGCAAAAGTAGTTCTTAGAGGGAAGTTCATAGTGATACAGACTTTCCTTAAAAAACAAGAAAAATTTCAAACAACCTAAGCTACATCTTAAAAGAATTAGAAAAAGAAGAAGAAATAAAACCTAAATTCAGCCGAAGGAAGGAAATAATAGAAGTCAGAGAGGAAATAACTAAAATAGAGATTAAAAAAAAGAAGAAAAAAATAAATAAAACCAAGAGCTGATTCTTTGAAAGGATAAACAAGACTGACAAATCTCTGGTCAGGCTCACCAAGAAGAAATGAGAGAGAACTCAAATAAACAAAATAAGAAATGAAAAAGAATACATAACCAATTACACAGAAATACAAAAAAACATAAGGGAATACTGTGAGTAAGTATATGCCAACAAATTCGATAACCTAGAAGAAATGGACAAGTTTCTAGAAACATACAGCCCACCAAAATTGAATCAAGCACATGAAAAGCTGCTCAATATCACTAATTATTAGAGAAATGCAAATCAAAACTACAATGAAGTATCACCTCACACCAGTTAGAATGGACATCGTCAGAAAATCTACAAACAATACTGGAGTGGGTGTGGAGAAATAGGAACCCTCTTGCACTGTTGGTGGGAACGTAAATTGATACAGCCACTATGGAGAACAGTATGGAGGTTCCTTAAAAAACTAAAAATAGAATTACCATATGACCCAGCAATCCCACTACTGGGCATATACACAGAGAAACCCATAATTCAAAAAGACACATGCACCCCAATGTTTATTGCAACAATATTTACAATAGCCAGGTCATGGAAGCAACCTAAATGCCCATCGACAGATGAATGGATAAAGAAGATGTGGTACATATATACAATGGAATATTACTCAGCCATAAAAAGGAACCAAATTGGGTCATTTGTAGAGATGTGGATGGATCTATAGACTGTCATACAGAGTGAAGTAAGTCAGAAAGAGAAAAATAAATATCATATATTAACATATATGTGGAACCTAGAAAAATGGTACAGATGAACTGGTTTGCAGGGTAGAAATAGAGACACAGATGTATAGAACAAATGTATGGACACCAAGTGGGGAAAGTGGTGGTGGGGTGGGGGGGGTGTGATGAACTGTGAGATTGGGATTGACATATATACATTAATATGTATAAAATAGATAACTATTAAGAACCTGCTGTATAAAAACATAAAATAAAATTCAAAAATAAATAAATAAAAATAAATGAAATGTACAGTTAAGAAAAAAGGGAAGAAATAGATAATTTGAACAGACCAACCACTGAAAGTGAAATAGAATCTGTAATTTTAAAACTCCCTACAAATAAAAGTCCAGGACCAGATGGCTTCACAGGTGAATTCTACCAAACATACAAAGAAGAACTTATACCAATCCTTCTCAGACTCTTCCAAAAAACTGAGGAGGAAGGAAGACTCCCAAAGACATTCTCTGAAGCCATCACCCTGATACCAAAACCAGACAAAGATACCACCAAAAATGAAAATTACAGGCCAATATCTTTGATAAATATAGATGCAAAAATTCTCAACAAATATTGACAAATTGAATCCAACAATACATAAAAAAGATCATACACCATGACCAAGTAGGATTTATCACAAGTTCACAAGGATGGTTCAATATACAAAAATCAATCAATGTGATCCACCACATAAACAATAGAAAAGACAAAAACCACATGATTATCTCCCTAGATGCAGAAAAAGCATTTGACAAAATTCAACCTCCATTCATGATAAAAACTCTTACCAAAGTGGGTATAGAGGGAACATATCTTAATATAATGAAAGCTATTTATGACAAACCCACAACCAATATAATACTCAATGGTGAAAAGCTGAAAGCCTTCCCACTAAAATCTGGAACAAGACAAGAATGCCCACTCTCACCTATTCTATTCAACATAGTATTGGAAGTCCTAGCCACAGCAATCAGACAAGAAAAAGAAATAAAAATTATCCAAATTGTAAGGGAAGAGGTAAAATTGTCATTATATGCAGAAGATTTGATACCATATATAGAAAACCCTAAAAACTCCTCACAAAAACAAATAGAACTGATAAATTTAGCAGGATACAAGGATATAAGATTAACACACAGACATTGATTGCATTTCTTTACACCAACAATGAAATATCAGAAAGGGAATGTAAAAAAAAAAACCTTTTAGAATCAAACCCCCCAAAATAAAATACTTATGAATAAACCTGACCAAGGAGGTGAAAGACATATATGCTGAGAACTATAAAACATTAATAAAACAAAATGAAGATGATTCAAAGAAATGGAAAAATATCCCGTGTTTTTGGATTGGAAGAATTAATATTATTAAAATGGCCATACTACCCAAAGCAATCTACAGATTTAATGCGATCCCCTTCAAATTACCCATGGCATTTTTCAAAGAACTAGAACAAATAATTCTAAAATTCATATGGAACTATAAGAAACCTGGGATCCCCAAGCAACCTAAAGAAAAAGATCAAAGCAGGACACATAACCCTCCTAGACATCAGGCAACACTACAAGGCTACAATAATCAAAAACAGACATATGGATCAATGGAACAGAGTAGAGAGCTCAGGAAACAGACATATGGATCAATGGAACAGAATAGAGAGCCCAGAAATCAACCCACACACCTATGGTCAATTAATCTTTGACAAAGGAGGCAAGAATATACAACGGGAAAAAGTATCTTCAGCACATGGTGTTGGGAAAGTTTGACAGCCCCATGTAAATCAATGAATTTAGAACACACCCTCTCACCATACACAAAGATAAACTCAAAATGGCTTAAAGACTTAAACATAAGACATGCCACCATAAAACTCCTAGAAGAGAACATGGGCAAAATATTCTGTGACATAAATCATACCAGTGACAAATCTGTGACACATATCACATATCAGTGACAAGTCTGTGACATAAATCACACCTTTGTCAGTCTTCCAAGGCAATAGAAATAAAAACAAAAGTAAACAAATTGGACCTAATCAAACTTACAAGATTTTGCACAGCAAAGGAAACCATAAACAAAACGAAAAGACTACCTACAGAATGAGAGAAAATATTTGCAAATTATGTGACTGACAAAGGTTTAATTTCCAAAATATACAAACAGCTCATACAACTCAGTAACAGAAAAACAAACAACTCTATCCAGAAATGGGCAGAAGACCCAAATAGACACTTCTCCAAAGAAGATATACAGATGGCCAATAGGTACATGAAAAGATGCTCAAAATTGCCAATTATTAGAGAAATTCAAATCAAAACTACAATGAGATGTCACCTCACACTGGTCAGAATGGCCATCATTAAAAATCTATAAATAACGTATTGTGGAGAGGGTGTGGAGAAAAGGGCACCCTCCTACACTGTTGGAGGGAAAGTAAATTGGTGCAGCCGCTATGGAGAACAGTATGGAGGTTCCTTAGAAAACTAAAATTTGAGTTACTATATGATCCTGCAATCCCACTCCTGGGCATATATCCAGAGAAATCTCTAATTCAAAAAGATACATGCACCCCAATGTTCATAGCAGCACTATTCACAATAGCCAAGACATGGAAACAACCTAAATGCCCATTGATAGATGCATGGATAAAGATGAGGTGGTACATATATACAGTGGAATAGTACTCAGCCATAAAAAAGAATGAAATAATACCATTTGCTGCCACATGGATGGACACAGGGATGAGCATATTAAGTAAGTCAGAAAGAGAAAGACAAATACCATATGATATCACTTATATGTGAAATTTAAAATATGACACAAATGAACCTATCTATGAAACAGATACAGAATCACAGACATAGTGAACAGATTGGTGGTTGCCAAGGGGGAGTGATTTGGTTGTGGGATGGTGTGGTTGTTTGGGGTTAGCAGATGTAAGTTTTTATAGATAGAATGGATAAACAACAAGGTTCTACTGTATAGCACAGATAACTATATTCAATATAATAAACCATAAGGAACAGAATATATAAAACAGAATGTATATATATGTATAACTTAATCACTTCTGCACAGCAGTAAATTAACACATTTTATTTCAACTATACTTCAATCAAAAGTACCGTTTAAAAAATAAACTTTCATTTCAATTTTGTCAACCCTTATACCTTTAATTTTAGTTTCCATGAAGACCCCATCATCAAGTCTTATTCTTACAAGAAATCATAGATACTTTTCTTTTATCCCTGTGCCATTTTATTCATTTTTGTATTCACACAGTGAGGGGTGGAGCTGAGGGACTCAGACCCTTTTGTCAATCTTTAATTTGATTAATTTATCTAACTGATGCCCCAGCAATTGCTGGTGAGTGTGATTTTATTTGAGCCTTTTTAAATATATATTTTTTAAACTGGGATAAATAGAGCAGACTTGGGGTCCTTTAATGTTTTGGGGACCAACGTGGGGGATCCCTTTGGCCCATCCAACATTAGGTAGTGTATCAAAATCTTTGTTTTAATCCTAATAACACCCATTTTATTTATCTCATTTCTTAATAACCATCTAAAGATTTCCATTAAGTCCCTTTAAATGTCCACCTCATTGGGAAGAAGCCTCTTGACTTTCCCCTTAGCTGCTTCTTCCTCTGTTAGTCAATCTAAGGAACATCAGTTAATTTATTGTTTTTATTAGCATCTGTAAGATCCATTGAGGAGAAGCCAAGACCACAGATAAGGCTTCCCTAACCGTTTTTTATTGTTTGTTTTATATTATGGGAGTCCTTAAAGTTAGCCATTATAATTTTTGTATCCACTTTATGATTTGGTCTTTTCATTTGTACCAATAAAACAGCAGTTTATAAATGAGAATTCTTTAACAATTTACCAATTTAGAAGTTTTTCCAATTTAAAGGATCCATTGTCTAGCCATTGACCAGTAATATCTTAGTAGCAACTCAAACCAATAAGATGCAAGAGGGATCCTCAAAAGAGAGTGCAAAGGATACAGCCTTCACAAGATCCAGAAAGTTTACTCCTAAAAATAGTTTAAGAAAGTAAAGGCCTTCGTTGTAGAGGTGATGTAACAAAGTTTGAGATGGTAAAGTCCCCTTATGGTCTAGGACCCCTTATGTCAAATTTCCCTGAGAGTTGGCACAGCCAGACAAAAAGACTGCTTGGAGTCTCAGTCTATTTGACTGGCTGCCAAATGTACACCGTATGTGTACCGTCTGAATGGCAGAGACCAAGATTTCAAAACACAGAACGAAACATCTAAAAATCAGGTAGAACATTTGCATCTTAAAGACAGGGCGAGAAAGGCAAGTTCCTCCTTCACTGGGGGAGAGGAAGCAGTAGGAGGCAGAGGTAATGGAAGAGAGAAATAGATAGCATCTGTGTCAGGCAGGTCAGGTAAAAGAGAATATGAGGGAGGAGCAGAGGGAGAGGCAGGGTTAACACTAGTGGCTTTTTAAAATTCCAATATAATTTCAAGCAATTTGTTTCCTGCAAAGGTGTTATTTTATTATTTCCTTTTTTTTAACTTCTGAATACCAATCAAAATAAGCACTCCATTCAGTCTGATCTTATGGCCAGCTTTCTCTAGCTGCACAGGCCAAAAAAACATAATTTTGGAATGTCAAAAGAACCCCAATTTGGCCACTTTAAGTTAAGATCTCCTTTAGTATAGTTTCCCCAATTAAATATTTGCAAGTATAAATTCCATACATGAACTTGGCTGGGGTGTTAGTTGGAGGTTAGAAATCTGTCATTCCTTTTTCTTTTGTTTTGAAAGCTTTGTTTCCCATTCTGAGGTCTGTCATGATAAAGCTACTAGTGATGATTGTGTGGTGAACAAATGTGCTGTTTGTGAGCTTAACTCCTCTAGGTGTCACCCTAGTGTCGTTTCAGTTCTTTTACGTGTCTAAGTTTCTCCCTCCAGCTGTCTAAAACTGCCGTGGGTGCTTGGAACACTGAGTGGCCAGTTCTTATATGTGGTCCCTGTATGAGCAAGTTTTTTTTTTTTAGTTAAATAAGTGAGTTTCCTTATGGGACTGCTATATAGTATGAGGACTTGCCTCCACCACTCCAGGTTTCTCAGTTGCCTGAGAAAGTCATTGCTGACCAGGAGATGTCCCTTTTCTTCTTCAGAGCAGAAAGCTCTCGTGATAGTTTCACTTTTATGCCAACAAACCCTATTAAAGCAGCCAATTCAAGGAAAAACAACAGGCCAGCCTCCTACCTAATCACCCAGTCCAAACCTACTCACTGTCCTTCAGCTGAGTAAAATCATTCCAGTGTCTCTCAACTGGGGTAACCCACTCAGTGCCTTTCAACTGAGAAAAATCTTCCCACTGTCTTTCAACTGGGGTAACCCAGATACCTCTTCTTGAAACTAAATTGAAGGGAAATCTACTCCTTACAACGAGGAGTTTGTCCACCACTGAATGAAGCTTAGTGTCATCAGCCTATAACAGGAGATCCAAGACCCAGGAGAGATTCACCCGGATGCATCTGGACCCACTGAGGAGGAAGATGGGCACAAGGGACCTCTGCAGGTACCAAGGCTTTTTTTGACATGGTGGCCAAAACTGTTGACTGAAGGAAAATGCACAACCTAAAAGCTGTGAGTTAAGTTTTATTCAGGGATCTTACTGAGCATGATAACCCAGGAGACTGCCTCTCAGATAGCTCTGGAGAACTGCTCTGAAGAGATAAAGGAGGAGCCAGGGTATATACGAGTTTTGCTGAAAAAAAATATATAGTCAAACATCACAAGATTACTGCTAATCACAAAGAACATACATCTCAAGTTAATTATTTTAGTGCTTTTCTGTGTGTGGGAAGATGCAAGAATCTGGATTCACTGAAATTATTCCTTAGATATTCATGCTAACTATCTAAGGCTGGAATCCAAATACAGAATGATTCCTGTTTTTCCTCCATCCTGAATTCCCCTCAGGATGCACTATTGGTGGGCTAATGACTTTATCCTTGTAGAACTGGAAAGGTGGGCGACATTCTTTGTTTATTGAAATGGCAGGCAATATTCTTTGTTTACATTTCATTCCTTCTACTGACTTTGGACTTTGCTTCTTTTTCTTTTACTACTTCCTTTAGATGTAAGTTTAGATTGTGTATTTTAGAATTTTTTTCTTATTTCTTGAGGTAGGCTTGTATTGCTACAAATTCCCCTCTTAGTACCGCTTTTAATACATCCCATAGATTTTATATAATGTATTTTCATTTTATTTTGTCTTCAGATATTTTTAAATTTCTTTTTTGATTTCTTCATTGACCCACCTGTTGTTCAGTAGCATGTTGTTGAGTCTCCACATTTTTATGCTCTTTCCAGATTTCTTCTTGTAGTTGATTTCTAGTTCCATACCACTGGGATTGGAAAAGAAGCTTGATATGATTTTAAACTTCTAAAATATACTGAGACTTGTTTTGAGTCCCAACATATGGTGTATCCTTGAGAAAGTCCCATGTTCGCTTGAGAAGAATATTCTGCTGCATTTGTATGAAATGTTCTATACAGATCTCTCAAATACATCTGGTTTAAAGTATCATTTAAGGCCATTGTTTCCTTGTTAACTTTCTGTCTGGATGATCTATTTATTCATGTAAATGGGGTGTTAAAGTCTGCTACTATTATTGTGTTGCTGTCAGTTTCTAATTTTGGGTCTGTTAATAAATGCTTTATATACTTTGGTGCCCCTATGTTAGGTGCATATTTATTAATAACTGTTACATCTTCTTGATTAATTCTCTCTTTTATCATTTTATACTGTCTTTGCTTCTTATCTTTTTTTGGCTTGAAGTCTGTGAGTGTGACTCGACCCACTTTCTTTCGTCTGCCTTTCACTTGGATTATTATCTTCTATCCCTGCTCTTTGGGCCTCTGTTTCTCTTTAGAGCTGAGGTGAGTCTTCCAGAGGGAGTATATAGATGAGTCTGGTTTTTTCATCCATCCAGCCACTCTGTGTCTTTTGATTGGTCAGCTCAGTCCATTTATATTTAGTGAGATTATTGATAAATGAGAATTTCATCCTGCCATTTGAACTTTTGTTTTTCTGGGTGCTCTATCTCCATTGTTTCTTTTTCCTTGTGTTTCTGTTTACTATTTTACTTCCAGTTGTTTTCTATGATGCTTTGCTCAGTTTCATCTTTTGTATGTTTTGTGCCTCTGCTCTAGATTTACATTTTATAGTTAACATGAACTTTGCTTACAACATATCATACATAAAATAGTCCTTTTTTGGCTGATAGCATCTGTTCTTCGTTTGCTTATATGGGTTCTATCCTATTCTTTCCATTTTATGTTTTTGATATCTCAAATTATCCATTTTTTGTTGTGAGTCTGTTGCCAAATTGAAGTAGCTATAGTCATTTTTTTCTTCTTTTCCCCCTTTTCACCTTTATGCTATAGTAAATTGTTTAACAACCTATTCTGATATAGAGTTGCACTTTTGTCTGTCTGTTTATCACCTTGCACAAAGTTTTGTGTAATTTTGCATTTTTGTTTCTGGTAGAAGAGCTTCTTTCAACATTTCTTATAAGGCAGGTATGGCATTGATGAGCTCTCTCAGCTTTTGTTTGTCTGAGAAATCCCTTATATCTCCTTTATATGTGAATGATAACTTTGCTTGATTGAGTATTCTTTGCTGATGGTTTTATCTTTTAGTATTTTGATAGTATCATTCCACTCCCTCCTAGCCTGTAGAGTTTCTGCTAAGAAATCTGTTGATAACCTAATGGATTTTACTTTGTAGTTTACCAAGATTTTTTTCCCCAGGCTGCCTTAATTCTTTTCTTTTTGGCCTTTGACTTTTGACAGTTTTAATATAACATTTCTTGAGAAAGACTTTTTTCATTGAAGACCTAGTTATAGGTCTTCTCTTACCTTCATGGACTTGTATATCCAGTTTCTTCCCCAGGTATGGGAGGTTCTCAGATATTATTTCTTTTCTTTTTTTTTTTTTTTACATCTTTATTGGAGTATAATTGCTTTACAGTGGTGTGTTAGTTTCTGCTTTATAACAAAGTGAATCAGCTATACATATACATATGTTCCCATATCTCTTCCCTCTTGCATCTCCCTCCCTCTTATCCTCCCTATCCCACCCCTCTAGGTGGTCACAAAGCACCAAGCTGATCTCCCTGTGCTATGCGGCTGCTTCCCAATAGCTATCTATTTTATGTTTGGTAGTGTTTCTATGTCCATGCCACTCTCTCACTTTGTCACAGCTTACCCTTCCCCGTCCGCATATCCTCAAGTCCATTCTCTAGTAGGTCTGTGTCTTTATTCCTGTCTTACACCTAGATATTTCATGACATTTTTTTCACAAATTCCATATACATGTGTTAGCATATGGTATTTGTCTTTCTCTTTCTGACTTACTTCACTCTGTATGACAGACTCTAGGTCCATTCCCCTCATTACAAATAGCTCAATTTCGTTTCTTTTTATGGCTGAGTAATATTCATTGTATATACATGCCACATCTTCTTTATCCACTCATCCAATGATGGGCACTTAGGTTGTTTCCATATGCTGGCTATTGTAAATAGAGCTGCAATGAACATTTTGGTACATGACTCTTTTTGAATTATGGTTTTCTCAGGGTATATGCCCAGTAGTGGGGTTGCTGGGTCGTAAGGTAGTTCTATTTATAGTTCTTTAATGAACCTCCATACTGTTCTCCATAGTGGCTGTAGCAATTCACATTCCCACCAGCAGTGAAAGAGTGTTCCCTTTTCTCCACACTCTTTTCAGAATTCATTGTTTCTAGATTTTTTGATGATGGCCATTGTGACTGGTGTGAGCTGATATCTCATTGTAGTTTTGTTTTGCATTTCTCTAATGATGAACGATGTTAAGCATTCTTTCATGTGTTTGTTAGCAGTCTGTATATCTTCTTTGGAGAAATGTCTATTTAGGACTTCTGCCCATTTTTGGATTGGGTTGCTTGTTCTTTTATTATTGAGCTGCATGAGCTGCTTGTAAATTTTGGAGATTAATCCTTTGTCAGTTGCTTCATTTGCATATATTTTCTCCCATTCTGAGGGTTGTCTTTTGTTCTGGTTTCCTTTGCTGTGCAAAAGCTTTGAAGTTTCACTGGGTCCCATTTGTTTATATTTGTTTTTATTTTCATTTCTCTAGGAGGTGGGTCAAAAAGGATCTTGCTGTGATTTATGAAATAGAGTGTTCTGCCTATGATTTCCTCTAAGAGTTTGATAGTTTCTGGCCTTACATTTAGGTCTTCAATCCATTTTGAGCTTATGTTTGTGTATGGTGTTAGGGAGTGATCTAATCTCATACTTTTACATGTACCTGTCCAGTTTTCCCAGAACCACTTATTGAAGGGGCTGTCGTTTCTCCACTGTATATTCCTGCTTCCTTTATCAAAGATAAGGTGACCATATGTGCGTGGGTTTATCTCTGGGCTTTCTATCCTGTTCCATTGACCGATATTTCTGTTTTTGTGCCAGTACCATACTGTCTTTATTACTGTAGCTTTCTAGTATAGTCTGAACTCAGGGCACCTGATTCCTCCAGCTCTGTTTTTCTTTTTCAAGATTGCTTTGGCTATTCGGGGTCTTTGGTGTTTCCATACAAACTGTGAATTTTTTGGTCATAGTTCTGTGAAAAATGCCAGTGGTAGTTGGATAGGAATTGCACTAAATTTGTAGATTGCTTTGGGTAGTGGAGTCATTTTCTCAATGTTGATTCTTCCAATCCAAGAACATGGTATATCTCTCCATCTATTTGTATCATCTTTAATTTCTTTCATCAGTGTCTTATAATTTTCTGCATATAGTTCTTTTGTCTCCTTAGGTAGGTTTATTCCCAGATATTTTATTCTTTTTGTTGCAATGGTAAATGGGAGTGTTTTCTTAATTTCACTTTCAGATTTTTCATCATTAGTGTATAGGAGTGCCAGAGATTTCTGTGCATTAATTTTGTATCCTGCTACTTTACCAAATTCATTGATTAGCTCTAGTAGTTTTCTGGTAGCATCTTTAGGATTCTCTATGTATAGTATCATTCACCAATGGACACATCATCTAAAATGAAAATAAATAAGTAAACACACACTTTATTTTATTTTATTTTTTTTAAACATCTTTATTGGGGTATAATTGCTTTACAATGGTTATTCCATATATATGTGTTAGCATACGGTATTTGTCTTTTTCTTTCTGACTTACTTCACTCTGTATGACCGACTCTAGTTCTATCCATCTCATTACAAATAGCTCAATTTCATTTCTTTTTAAGGCTGAGTAATATTCCATTGTGTATATGTAAACACACACTTTAAATGATACATTAAACAAGACAGACTTAATTGATATTTATAGGACATTCCATCCAAAACCAACAGAAAACACTTTCTTCTTATGACAATGGAGACACGATAACCCAAAACCTATGGGATGCAGTAAAAGCAGTTGTAAGAGGTAGATTTATAGCAATACAGTCCTACCTTATGAAACGGGAAACATCTCGAATAAAGAACCTAACCTTTCACCTAAAGAAATTAGAGAAAGAAGAACAAAAAAACCCCAAAGTTAACAGAAGGAAATAAATTATAAAAATCTGATCAGAAAGAAATGAAAAAGAAATGAAGGAAACGATAGCAAAGATCAATAAAATTAAAAGCTGGTTCTTTGAGAAGATAACCAAAATTGATAAACCATTAGCCACACTCATCAAGAAAATAAGGGAGAAGACTCAAATGAATAGAATTAGAAATTAAAAAGAAGAAGTAACAACTGACACTGCAGAAATACAAAGGATCATGAGAGATTACTACAAGCAACTCTGTGCCAGTAAAATGGAAGACCTGGAAGATATGGACTAATTCTTCGAAATGCACACCCTGCCAAGACTGAATCAGGAAGAAATAGAAAATATGAACAGATCAATCACAAGCACTGAAATTGAAACTGTGATTAAAAATCTTCTAACAACCGAAAGCCCAGGATCAGATGGCTTCACAGGCGAATTCTATCAAACATTTGGAGAAGAGCTAACACTTATCCTTCTCAAACTCTTCCAAAATATAGCAGAGGGAGGAACACTTCCAAACTCATTCTGTGAGGCCACCAACACCCTGATACCAAAACCAGACATGGATGTCACAAAGAAAGAGAACTACAGGCCAGTATCACTGATGAACATAGATGCAAAAATCCTCAACAAAATACTGGCAAACAGAATCCAACAGCATATTAAAAGGATCATACACCATGATCGTGTGGGGTTTATTCCAGGAATGCAAGGATTCTTCAATATATGCAAATCAATCAGTCAGATACACCATATTAACAAACTGAAGGAGAAAAACCATATGATCATCTCAATAGATGCAGAGAAAGCTTTCGACAAAATTCAACACCCATTTATGATAAAAACCCTGCAGAAAGTAGGCACAGAGGGAACTTTCCTCAACATAATAAAGGCCATATATGACAAACCCACAGCCAACATCGTCCTCAATGGTGGAAAACTGAAAGCATTTACACTAAGATCAGGAACAAGACAAGGTTTCCCACTCTCACCACTCTTATTCAACATAGTTTTGGAAGTTTTAGCCACAGCAATCAGAGAAGAAAAGGGAATAAAAGGAATCCACAACGGAAAAGATGTAGTAAAACTGTTACTGTTTGCAGATGACATAGAGAATCCTAAAAACTGTTATTGTTTGCAAACAGATGACTGTTTGCAGATACATAGAGAATCCTAAAGATGATATCAGATATTATTTCTTTAAATAAACCATCTGCTCCCTTCTCCGTCTTTTCTCCTTCTGGGATATCCATTGCCCTAATGTTGCCCTTCCTCAGTGAGTCAGATAGCTTTTGTGGAATTTCCTTTCTTAAATATTTTTAATGCTATTTCATTTCTACCTGTATCATTTCTAGATATCTGTCTCAGTACTCAGTAATTTTTTCCTTTCCTGTGGCCTGCTCTTTTTCCAGTGCTTTTTAGTGCATTCTTGATCTCATTTATTGAGTACTTCAGGTTCAGAATTTCTGTTTGGTTCATTTTTAGAGTTTCCATCTCTTTGGTAAAGTATTGCTTTTGTTCATTAATTATATTCCTGAACTAACTGATCTGCCATTCTGAGTTTTTTTGGAGCTCATCGAGTTTCTTAATGACAGCTATTTTCAATTACAGAAGTTAGATCACCATATTCTGTTACTTTGTTTGGTTTCTGAAGAATTGTCATTTTCTTTTTTGATAGAGCATTACTATGGTTCTTCATGGTGCTTGATGAGTTGTTCCGCTATACATTTGAAGTAGCAAGCACCCTCTTTAGGTAAAGCTGTTTTTTGTCTTTTTCTTTATTCTAATGATTCAATAGGGTAGAAATTAGAGGACTTTCTTTTGTTTTCCAGTATGTGGTGCTATAGCACAAGTTTTTGGTTTTTCTTACCTGATCCAGCTCTGGTTATATTTTGAGTAAGCAATTTCCACCCTCCACTGCCTCTGTCACAAGTGTCACCAACTGCCCTTGTTATCACTGCTTGTGCCTCTGGGGTTGTTGATGCCTTGCTGCTGCCACTGTCACTGGCATTGTCACCTGGACCATTAGGATGGTAGATATTTCTCCTGCATCTGGGATCTTCTGAGTTGCAGGCTCTGCCACCATTGGAGAAGGAGGGGAGCTGGGGTTGCAGGTACCTCTGCCATGACTGTTGCTTCTGGCTACATGGGACCCACTGCAGTGGACAAGGGATTGAGGTGGGGACTGGAGTCACAGGATCCTCTGCAGCTGGAGGGATGGGATCATGGGCTCTGCTACTACTGCTGTCCAGTTATCTGTGGCTGTGGCTGCTGCTGTGGCTGGGAGGCTTGAGTCATGTGTGATGACTACCCTACTGCTACTGAGTTCTCTGGGACCGTGGCTCAGCTGCTGTGGCCAAAGGGCTGGGTTTGCAAATAATGCTTCCTCTATCCTCCTGGTTTTGCCTCCTCTATGTGTTCCAATCAACCCACCTTTAGAGGTACAGATATGTGGAATTCTCCAGTGTCCTGGTGTGTTGGATATAGGCACATTGTTGATTTGTGGATATTTTACTGGTTGTAGATTGAAGGGGAAAGACAAAGGGAGTATCTCACTTAGCTGTGATGTTGACATCACTCCAGATCATATTTTTAAATCCACTCTACTAATCCCTCTTTTTAATTGGTGTAGTTATGCCATTTACTTTTAATGTAATTACTAAGATGTTAGGGCTTTTAATCTTGCCATTTTATTGTTTGTTTTCTATATATTCTTTGTTTCTTTTTTCTCTCTCCTTTCTTGCCTTCCTGTTGGTTACTTAAATATTTTTAGAATTCTTTTGATTTATTTTTAGTGCTTTTGAGTATATCTTTTTATACTGATTTTAATGGTATGTTGATACACGCACACACACACTAGGACAACCACTAAAATATATATCCACATATATATATTTGTATAACATATATCCAACATATAGTATAGCATGTAGTATATATATGATAGTACATAATATATAACATATATTATAATACAAAAAATATAATATATAGTATACATTATATTGAAATATAGTATATATCATGACAGTCTATTGTACTAATCATTTTATTAATTTTGGTGAAGTGTAGAAACCCTAACAACATTTATGTTATTTAACTCTCTCACATATATAGTTTTCTTAAATATTTTCTCTGCATACTTTTAGAAGAACTTCGGGAAGTATTATGATTTTGCTTAAAATATCAAACATAATTTAGAAAAATCAATGGGAGAAGGGACACTTACTTTATTAATGATATTTTCTTCCTTACAGTGTTCTTTCTTCCTTTCTGAAATTCCAGGTCTCCTCCTCTTATTATTTCCTTTCTGTTTAGAGAACTTCCTTTGTTCATTCTTCTAGGATAAGTCTGCCTATGACACATTCTCTTAATTTTCCTTCATTTAAGAATATCTTTTTTTAACATCTTTATTGAAGTATAATTGCTTTAAGAATATCTTGATTTCCCTTTCATTACTGAAGGATATTGTCACTGCATAGAATTTTTGTTGAAAATTCTCTTTTTTCTTTCAGCACTTAAAATATATTGTTCCATTTCCTTTTGGCTTTCATCATTTCTGATGGGAATTATGCCATCATTTTAATTTTTCCCTTATAGGTAAAGTGTATTTTTTTCTTTGGCTGCTTTCAAGATATTTTATTTGTCTTAATTTTTAGAAGTTTAATTATGATGTGTCTTGTCTTGTCATGGAATAATTTGGGTTTATGTTATTTGGGTCTCCCTCTGATTCTTGAATCTGTAGTTTTATATCTCTGGCCAAATATGGGATATATATAGTGTCAACCTAAATAAAGAGGTAAAGTGAGGCAAGCTCACATTACCAGAAATTGAGTTTATTCAGGAATATCAGAGGAGTTGCAATTCGGGAAACATATGCTATAGCAAGCTACAAGTGAGTCCACTGAGGGTTTGGGATGGGCTGTATTTATGGGCAAGAAGTGTAAAGAGGGGGAATTCCAGCCAGAGTCTAAGCAGTAAATTTGTAGCTTGAGAATGGGGAGAGATCCTTAGCAGATACTCATTGGTCAGAGATAAGTCTTAGACTTCTGTAAATTAGGCATTTATGGAAATCAGTCTATCAGTCCTTAGGTTCTGTTCTTCTGAGGGCGCACATGTGAGATTTTCCATTTCATATCTTCCAGTTCCATTTTAGATTGAAATCATTTCACAGTTCCCTCTCTTGATCAAAATGTTTCACAGAAAGCATCTCTGATCAACCATGTCTTTGGGCATTGTTTTCCTTCCTCCCTTTGTTCCCTTCTCTCTCTTCTCTTCCTTTCCCTTCTCTTCTCTTCTCTTCTCTTTTCTTCTCTTCTCTTCTCTTCTCTCTCTTTTTCTTTCTTTTTTTCTTTCTGACATCGTTATATGAGGTACATGTCCCTTGGAGCTGAGGAGGACCATCCTCAGGCATCTTGTCTCATGGAGGAGAGTATGGCAAGTGGATTTCATTGGTCTCATTTGAACAAAAAGAAATGTCAAAAAACAAACTCTGTATATTAGGATCAGGATAGCTGATGCAAGGAAACCAAGGAAGTATGAGTAGACTTGTTTTTTGGGAATTAGCTAGCGTACTCTGCTGATTTCTGAGAAAGCTGTAAATTTTTGTAAGGTTAGGTTAATTTTCTTTTATCAGCCTGGTTGACCATCTCCATTTCATCCCTAATATAAGTGACTCCATTTTAGTTTGGTTCTACATTTTCCCTTTTTTATTAAGTCTCCATTGCAGGGTGCTGTTCACCTAATATATTGCTAGGTGTTTCTTCTGCATGGACTTTGCCTTTTGACTGATAATCCATTTTGTTTATACTTCTTCACCATACTATGATTGGACACCTTTCTTCAGGTTGAGAGAAGCTTTAGGGGTTAGTAGCAACTTAGAAGGCTACATTTGGGTGCCTTCTTTATATTGGGGCTAAGTGGTGGGTCAAGGCAGGGAGATCTTGTCAAGGTTATGGGTGTTAGGTATCACTTTGAAGCATTGGACAAGCAATTTCAGTTTTGTTATTTTTACAGATGCTGGATAGACAACAGCTGAGTACTTTAAAAATTACAACACAAAATAAAATGGCAGATAGAAAGACCAAAACTATACTATAGATCTAAACTATGAGCCCAATCCTGTTGGTAACCAGTTGAGTAAATGACAATTCTAAGATGAGTCAGTTTGGACTTGTAACCAATGGGCTTGTTCTCATATTTTAGATAATTGTACCTCCACTCCCCCAGAAGTGTTAATCCAAGTACAAGTGTGTTGACTATAGTACAGGCACTTCCTTGTTCAACTAAGAGATAATTGAAGACTATTCTATTGACAAGGACAACTTTAGCTAGAGAACCTAGGGATTTTTGTTGGGCTGCTATGGCCTTAGCAATAGTGTTGGTGATGTTTCCAAGGGTTAAAGAGAAGTTTCTGATCATAGCTTCATTCACACTCACTCCTAACCAGGGAAGTAGGGATCTGCCAAAGGAAGCGAATCCTGAATCATAAATGCTTCCCATAAGTCCCGTCTAACTTGTTGATGTAAATTCAGGGGAGATGTGTCTCAGTTTGGTTGTGGACAGTTAAGGGCACAGTTAGATAACCTAAGAAACACTGTCCAGTTATGTGTAAGCCATCTAGGTGTTCATAGATGCAAGGAGAATGCTAACCACCACAAAGATAAATCCTGTCAAGGTGCAACCTACTCCTGCTAAAGTGGCATTTTAATGGGTTCACTTACAAGGATTGCTACATATGTCCTTTCAAGCCTGGAGTCAGTTAGGTTTTCAGTACATTCAGGAAGTAAATATTCTAGCCTGAAATAAAAGTTCTAAATTTCCTGCAAAGGTGGGTGCTGCTGAGATTTTTTTGTGATTGGGCCCAGATCTGATTTAGATACTCATAGTAATGTGCGGGTGCATATGTAATCTGGCTTGCATAGGTATTTGTGCCTTATTGGGCAAGCACAGTTATAATAAGAGAAAGGCAAAAAACAAGTCACTGGGAAAACTGGCTCCAAAAATTTAACTCTGTAGCTGACATCAAAGGGAATTTGGGTGTTGTTTATGGTGGTGTCAGGATAGAAGAAAAATTGGTTGCATGAATGACCAGGTGTTGTAGAAAAAATGGGGCATGAGAGGTTGGTTACATCCTAGGTCTCGAGTGAGTCTCTGGGGTGGGCCACCGAGTGAGGGTCCTTGGCTTCGCACAAAAAATAATTCAAGAGCAAGCCACAGTAAAGTGAAAGCAGAGAGATGCACACTCCATAGACAGAATGTGGGCTGGCTCAGAAGACAAGAGGCAGCCCCAGGGCATGGGGTCATCTAGGAAAGAGAGAGTGGCCTTGTACTGTGGGGTGGTTAGTTTTTATGGGCTGGGTAATTTCATAGGCTAATGAGTGGGAAGAATATTCTAACTATGTTGGATAAGGGGCAGGGATATCCAGGAGTTGGGGTACCACCCACTTTTTGACCTTTTATAGTTGGCTTCAGAACTGTCATGGCACCTGTGGGTGTGTCATTTAGTATGCTAATATATTACAGTGAGTGCATAATCAGGCTCAAGGTCTACTGGAAGTAAAAACTTCCACCATCTTGGGCCTAATAAATTCTAACCGGTTTTTGTGGTATCCTGTTCTCCTTAATGGTTTTGTCATTCTTTTAATGGTTGTGCCCTGCCCCCTTCCTTCCTGTCTCATAGGGATTCTCCAACATTATAAAGAGATCGAAGTTTCAGATGGCAAATGGAGCAGTCTGAAAGATTACCTCCCTTGGCAATTGCCTGGGAGACATGGACAATGACGTTATGTTTTCAGGTCAGGGAGCAAGGGAAAAGGGCAAACAGGAGCATAAAACAGATAAGCAGAAGGGTCTGATTAATAACCCCCCCATCATGATTTTCATAGTAAAGGAGAACAGTGGTGGAGGTATACAGGCCTGGTGTGGTGTATTGGGGTAGCTGTCTTCACCAGATGTCATTATTTCTGGCCAGTGAGAGATCTTGAGTTCGAGATCACAGTGACTTTACTGTCCCATTCAGGTCCTGTGATTCTTTTAAATTGTGACAGATGAATCCAAGGTTGGATGCCTTCAAGTTTAGCGACACAGGAATTGGTGAACAGTACCAGAAAAGGTACTTTCCAATGAGGGAAGAGGGAATTCTTTAGGTGATGTATTTTCCAGTAGACATATTCTCCAAGAAATCGGTTATGAGGGGAGTCAGAATTTAGGTTGTATTTTTATTCAGCATAATATTTTTAACCTGTGAGAAATGTTTCTGGGAATAGAGAATAGGTGACTGGTAATAGGTCCTGCTGGGCAATTTGAGGGTCAGAGTATGGTGAATGAGGAAGATGCATCAGTCTTCCAGTTACTATTTAATAGGGAGTGAGCTTATGTTTTTCAAAAGCTAAAGGACCTTAGACTCAAAAGGACCAGTGACAGTACCCTGGTCTAGGGACGTTCCAAAGTCTCACAAAATTTTTCTAATTGGATTTTAGTGATGCCATTAGTTTTTTTCTACTAGTCATGAAGATTGTGGATGACATGGGCAATGCAGCCTCTGTAGCACAGGAAATACTTTGCAGAGTTATTGTATTATCTGCCCAGTGAAATGAGTTGTGTGGTCACTATGCACGATGGTGGGGTGCCCAATATAGGGATGATGTTTTCAAGTAATTTCTTTGTTACAAAAGAGGCAGGTGCTTGTCCATAGGTAAAAGCTTCTACCCAGTTTGAAACATGCAGACTATGACCAATACATATTGTTCTTAACAATTATGTTTACATTAGTCTTAACGTATGTTTGGATTAGTTATAGATAAGCCTAGATGAGGCCTAGATAAGAGTTCCTGGAGAAAGCAAGGTAGAACATTTACATCTTAAAAGGACAAGGAAAAATGCAAGTTCCTCCAAGAAGGACTTTTGTTTCGTAAATCTAGATGTTTTAAAATATCTGTAAGACTTTTGAGATGAGTAAAGCAAGTTTGGGGACTGGAGAAGAAAAAGGATAGGTGGGCTTTGAATTGCTTCAAGAGCTGTGTTTCTGTTCTTGTAGAGACTAGATTTGTAAGACAAATACAGTTGTTTTTAATTCATAAAGGAATTGGGTTGAAACTTGAATAACATAGGTTGATGCACCCATCTAACTATATTATCTTCAATTTGCTTCTTTAAATCAGGGAGAAGATCTTCAACTAAGATAAAAATCAAAATATTCCTATATTCTAGATTTAGAGCTTTGTTTTTGGAATGTTTTAGTGAATCCTTCCACAAAAGGCTTCAGAATGTTTTCCTTTCCCTCTGGGTACATAGTTTTATTTTGGTTTAGGGGAGAAAGCCTTAAAATGTTCCTATCAGGCTCTGAATATCAGCTTCCAATTTAGCCAACTTATGACCATAGAGTTACTTTAAAAATCCTTCTAAATATCTTATCAGGTTTCAGCCAAGACAAACCGTAAATATTCCTGGCAGTATTGAATGACTCCATGATGCAAGAGGCGTCTCCAAAGAGGGTACAGTGGATATTACCCTCCCAATATCCAGAGCTGTTCCCAAAGATAACCAAAAGAAAGACTTAGACAATTCTTCTGAGGACTGGCAATAATTGGTAGGACCCTAGCTGTAAATGGAGTTCAACTCACATTTCTAGCCAGCCGTATCTAGCCACAGGTAGGGTGCAACTCACATTTCTGTCCAGCCATATTTTGGGGCCCCCAACATGATGGTTGTCAATCCAAGTTCTTAGAACACAAAATAAGACAAACAGGAAGGCAACAGCTGTCCCTAGGAGAGAAAGGATCAATAACCAGTTGTTCTGGATTAGGAAAGGGAGGGAAAATATGAAATTTTACCTTCCCCTCGATTGGGTGCTACAGACAGATATTCAGGAGAATTGATTCTGGTAAGAATTCTCACTCTTTGCTGGCTTCTGCCAATTTACAACCAGGATCCATCTGCAGGCTCTGTAGTGAGTGCGGTTTAAAGTAGAGAGTACAGCTCCAGTATTTACCAGAATTTGTCAATGTTTTCTTATTAATTTTAATTTTAGTTTCCTCTTGGCTATTTAAGAGAATAACTGGTGGTAGTTACAGAGAGTTTTTTGGTGTCGCATCCGACCTGGGGAAGGCCCATATGGGGGCCCTCATTCAAAGGTATATTTGGTGGTATCTCTAAGGCTACGAACTTGGCAGACTTTTGTTTATGGTCACGTGTTCTCTTCAGAGTGGAAAGACAATTCAGACAGAAGACTAGTAGAATGAATACTCAAGTAAAGGAGGATAGAGCAGAACAGTAGAAGTTAGATCAGTCTTATAGTCTTTTGTTTTAGGTACTTCTTGTATATATAATTCTTTATTAACCTTTTGCAATTAATCTTTCAATGAAGCTATTTTGGAATTTTGAAGCCTTTTGGAGGCTTCTGCATGTGAATTAAAATAAGCTTCTCATTATGTTTGTTTTATTTGAGAACCCTTGCCTTCAAGTGTACTTCCTAAATGAATGATCTTGTATAGTTGGAACATTCTTCATAATGTCCATTGTAATTCTAGGTTGTCTTCAGTGAGATTGGTCTACACACATGAGGAGAGACCATGTTTTATTTAACATAAAACTTGCCAGAGTTCCAAGGGAGGGGCTACCCTTAGAACATTTAGATGACTGGGATCCCATTTCTGGAATTTTCCTGATAGCAAAGAAAAAAATCCTAAATAGCCTAAGGTGTATGCTTAGGGTTTGGGCTTGGGTTTTGCTTGACAGTGTGCTTTTCACAGGCTACTTCTTTTTCCTAGTAGGCAGCCTTTGCCCTATTTTTCTAACCTGTAACCAGGTGTCCCTCATTGCATGGAATTATCTTGTGAGTGGTGTTCTGTGAAACTTGCTCATCTGTGGCCACCTTATCTTTACACAGGAGTCTTGTGCTTCAGAGACAATTGTCTCTCATATAAAGGTATCTGATTTAATTTTAGTTTTGCTCTCAGGAAAAATCCACAAGTTTTAATTTAAATCAAGGCATTCTAATTCATAAACCCAAAGAGTACTCACCAGAAGGACAATTTTTCCTTATCCAAATTCCAAGCAAAGTTGGAGAACTTGACCAAAAGGAAGGAACTCCAAAACTGAGAGCCAGAAACAGAGAGTGACTCACAGAAGCATTGAGTGCCCAAAACTGAGAGCCAGAAACAGAGAGTGACTCACAGAAGCATTGAGTGCAAGGGGCTACCTCACTCAATACTGAGGGTTGCTGTCACTCTGGGGGTTATCTCCTTTGATCCCATTTCTGACACCATGAAACATCAACCTAAATAAAGAGGTAAATTGAGGCAAACTCAAATTATCAGAAATTGAATTTATTTGGAAATAGCAGGGGAATTGCAGTTTGGGAAATGCACACTGTAGCAAGCTACAGTTGAGTCTCAAGGGTTTGGGGTGTGCTGTATTTATGGGCAAGGAGTATAAAAAGGGGGAAATCCAGCCAGAGTCCAAGAGTAAGTTTACTGGTTTTAGGATGAGGGAGAGATTCTTGACAGATGTTCATTGTCTTCAGAAGTCACAGTCTTCTGAAAATTAGGCATTCATTTTCTCAGTTCTTACATACTGTTCTTCTGAGTGCATGTGCATGAGAATCTTCATTTCATACCTTCATTTAATACCTGGTTCCATTTTATTTTATTCAATTTTTTTATTCGAATGTAATTGCTTTACAATGTTGTATTAGGTTCTGCTGTACAATAAAGCGAATCAGTTATATGTATACATACATTCCCTCCCTCTTGGATCTCCTTTCCACGCTTCCCTATCCCACCCATCTAGGTTGTCACAGAGCACCAATCTGAGCTTCCTGTGCTTTATAGCGTGTTCCCACTAGCTATCGAGTTTATGCATGGTAGTGTATATATGTCAATCCTAATCTCCCAATTCGTCCCACCCTCCCCTTTCACCCCTGTGTCCATATGTCTGTACACTACATCTGTTTCTCTATTCTTGCCCAGTAAATAGGTTTATCTGTACTATTTTTTCTAGGTTCCACAAATATGTGTTAATATACAATATTTATTTTTCTCTTCCGGGGTTACTTCACTTTGTATGACAGATTCTAAGTCCATCTACATCTTTACAAATGACCCAGTTATGTTCCTTTTAATGGCTGAGTAATATTCCATTTTACATATGTACCACATCTTCTTTATCCATTCATCTGTTGTTGGACATTTAGGTTGTTTCCATGTCCTGGCTATTGTAAATAGTGCTGCAATGAACACTGAGGTACATGTGTCCTTTCAAATTATAGTTTTCTCAGGGTATATGCCCAATAGGGGAATTGCTGGGTCATATGTTGGTTCTATTTTTAGTTTTTTAAGGAACCTCCATACTGTTCTCAATAGTGGTTGTATCAACTTACATTCCCACCAGCACTGCAAAAGGGTTCCCTTTTCTGCACACCCTATCCAGCATTTATTGTTTGTAGATTTTATGATGATGGCCATTCTGACCGGTGAGAGGTGATACCTCATTGTAGTTTTGATATACATTTCTCTAATGATTTGTGATGTTGAGAATCTTTTCATGTGCCTCTTAGCCATCTGTATGTTTTCGTTGGTGAAACGTCTATTTAGGTTTTCCACCCATTTTTTAATTGGGTTGTTTGTTTTTCTGATAATTAACTCCATGAGCTGTTTGTACTTTTGGGGGATTAATCCTTTGTCTGTTGCTTCATTTGCAAATATTTTCTCCCATTCTGAGGCTTGTCTTTTTGTCTTGTTTATGGTTTCCTTTGCTGTGCAAAAGCTTTTACGTTTAATTAGATCGCATTTGTTTATTTTCATTTTTATTTCCATTACTGTAGGAGGTGGGTCAAAAAAGATCTTGCTGTGGTTTATATCAAAGAGTGTTTTCCCTATGTTTTCCTCTAAGAGTTTTATAGTGTCTGGTCTTACATTTAGGTCATTTATACATTTTGAGTTTATTTTTGTGTATGCTGTTAGGAAATGTTCTAATTTCATTCTTTTACATGTAGCTGTCCAGTTTTCCCAGCACCACTTACTGAAGAGTTTGTCTTTTTTCCATTGTATGTTCTTGCCTCCTCTGTCATAAATTAGGTGACCATATGTGTGTGGGTTTATCTCTGGGCTTTCTATCCTGTGCCATTGATCTATATTACTGTTTTTGTGCCTGTACCATACTCTCTTGATTACAGTAGCTTTGTAGTATAGTTTGAAGTCAAGGAGCCTGATTCCTCCAGCTCCATTTTTCATTCTCAAGATTGCTTTGGCTATTTGGGATCTTTTGTATTTACATAAGAATTATAGAATTTTTGGTTCTGATTCTGTGACGAATGCCATAGTTTGATAGGGATTGCATTGAATCTGTAGATTGCTTTGGGTAGTATATTCATTTTCACAATATTGATTCTTCCAATCCAAGAACATGATATCTTTCTCCATCTGTTTGTGTCATATTTGATTTGTTTCATCAGTGTTTTATAGTTTTCAGAGTACAAGTCTTTTGCCTCCTTAGGTAGGTTTATTCCTAGGTAATTTTTTCTTTTTGCTGTGAAGGTAAATGAGATTGTTTCCTTAATTTCTCTTTCTGATTTTTCATCATTAGTTTATAGGAATGCAAGAGATTTCTGTGCATTAATTTTGTATCCTGCAACATTACCAAATTCATTGATTACTTCCTGTATTTTTCTGGTGGCATCTTTAGGATTTTCTATGTATAGTATTATGTCATCTGCAAGCAATGACAGTTTTACTTCTTCCTTTCCAATTTGGATTCCTTCTATTTCTTTTTCTTCTCTGATTGCCATAGCTAGGACTTCCAAAACTATGTGGAATAAGATTGGCATAAGTGGAGATCCTTGGCTTGTTCCTGATATTAGTGGAAATGCTTTCAGTTTTTCTCCTTTGAGACTGATGTTTACTGTGGGTTTGTGAGAATGACAGCCTGTTTTATGTTGTGGTATGTTCCCTCTATGCCCATATTCTGTAGTCTATTTATCCTAAATGAGTGTTTAATTTTGTCAAAAGCTTTTTCTGCATCTATTAAGATGATCATATTTTTTTATAACTTAATTCGTTAATATGGTGTATCACATTGGTTTATTTGCATATATTGAAGAATCCTTGCATTCCTTGGATAAATCCCTCTTCATTGTTGTGTATGACCCTTTCAATGTGTTGTTGGATTCAGTTTGCTAGTATTTTCTTGAGGATTTTTGCTTCTATGTTCATCAGTGTTATTGGTCTGTAATTTTCTTTTTTTGTGATATCTTTGTCTGGTTTTAGTATCAGGGTGATGGTGGCCTTGTAGAAGGAATTTGAGAGTGCTCCTCCCTCTGCTATTTTGTGGAGGAGTTTGAGAATGAGAGGTGTTAGCTCTTCTCTAAAAGTTTGATAGAATTCACCTGTGAAGCCATCTGTTCCTATACTTTTATTTATTGGAAGATTTTTAATTACAGTTTCAATTTCATTACTTGTGTTAGGTGTGTTTATGTTTCCTAATTCTTCCTGGTTCAGTCTTGGAAAATTGTACCTTTCCAAGAATTTGTCCATTTCTTCATGGTTGTCCATTTTATTGGCGTACAGTTGTTTGTAGTTGTCTCTTATGATCCTTTGTATTACTGCAGTGTCAGTTGTGATTTCTCCTTTTTCGTTTCTAATTTTATTGATTTGCATCCTCTTCCTTTTTTCTTGATGAGTCTGGCTAACGTTTTATTAATTTTATCTTCTTATAGAACCAACTTTTAGTTTTACTGATCTTTTTTATTATTATCTTTGTTTCTGTTTCATTTATTTCTTCTCTGAATTTTATGATTTATCTCCTTCTACTGACTTTGGGTTTTCTTTGTTCTTCTTTCTCTAGTTGCTATAGGTGGAAGTTTAGGTTGTTTATTTGAGATTTTTCTTATTTTTGGTGGTGAGATTGATCTGTTATAAGCTTCCGTGTTAGAACTGTTTTGCTGCATCTTATAGCTTTTGGCTTGTCATGTTTTCATTGTTATTTGTTTCTATATATTTTTAAATTTCTTCTTTGATTTCTTCAGTGATCTCTTGGTTGTTTAGTAGTACACTGTTTAGCCTCCATGTATTTGTGTTTTTTTACAGTTATTTTCCTGAAATTGATTTCTAATCTCATTGTGTTTGTGGTCATAGTAAGATGCTTGTTACGAGTTCAATTTTCTTAAATTTTCCAAGGCTTGATTTTTGACCCAAATATGATCTATCCTGAAGAATGTTCCATGTGAACTTGAGAAGAAAGTGTATTCTGCCACTTTTGGGTGGAATGACTTATAAATATCAATTATATCTATCTGATCTCTTGTGTCATTTAAAGCTTGTGATTCCTTATTTATTTTCTCTTTGGATGATCTGTCCATTGCTTTAAGTGGGGTGTTAAAGTCCCCTACTACTACTGTGTTACTGTTGATTTTCCCTTTTATGGCTGTTAGCATTTGCCTTATGTATTGAAGTGCTCCTATGTTTGGTGCATAAATATTTATAATTGTTATATCTTTTCTTGGATTGATCACTTGATCATTATGTAGTGTCCTTCCTTATCTCTTATAACAATCTTTATTTTAAAGTCTATTTTATCTGATATGAGTATTGCTACTCAAGCTTTCTTTTGATTTCCATTTGCATGGAATATCTTTTTCCAACCCCTCACTTTCAGTCTGTATGTGTCCCTATGTCTGAAATAGGTCTCTTGTAGACAGCATATAGATGGGTCTTGTTTTTGAATCTACTCAGCTGGTCTGTGTCTTTTTATTGGAGCACTTAATCCATTTACATTTAAGGTAAATATCGATATGTATGTTCCTATTACCAATTTCTTAATTGTTTTGGGTTTGTTTTGTGGGTCGTTTTCTTCTCTTGTGTTTCCCACCTATAAAAGTTCCTTTAGCATTTGTTGTAAAGCTAGTTTGGTGTTTAGTTGTACTAAGCAGGAGAAATAGGAAAAAAGCATGTCTTCATCTTCCTAGAAGGAAAAAATATAGCACTTGATTTAAAAATACATTGTATCTTTAATGTTTTGTGATATTACAAAATCTAAATCTTATTTTTTCAGAGCCTTAGATATGAAGTTTACCAGTTCATTCAGGAAAAAACTGCTACTTTAAAAATTCCTTTAAAGCAATATAACTGAATAATACAACTTTCTATTGTTATTTATTTAGATTATTTCCATTTAAATATTATTCCAAACTTAGCATAATTTATTTATACTTCCTACTAATATATATTAAAGATGTATTTAAAAGTCCTCGTTAACATAAACAAACCAGGTATGTTTTTAAATAATATTTTCAAATTGAAAAGTCTTAGTAACACCTGTTTAAGAAAGAAACAAGTTATTTAGATTTTAAGTTGAGATGCTAATATTTAATTCTATATCAGAGAATTTTTTAGGCTTCATGGAAAAAAGAGCATTATGAATGTGTGACATTACAATGTCAATTGTATGAGAAAACACTCATTTATGTTTAAGCTTTACTGTTTCTAACCTGGATATTATTTGAATATTTATTATGAAATTCTATTGTTGAGAGATAGAATAATGAGAAATAAACTAGAGTTAAACACGTGGTATTGCCCCAAACCCCACCCTGGACACAGCAACCCACAATTAGGAGGAAACTCACAAATATGAAACTTCTCCCTCTGGAGCGAGGTTTTTGTCCCCCACATTGGACACCCTAACCCTTGGGACCTGCCCCATGGTGACAAGCCCTCAAAATTTCTGGCTTTGAAAACCAATGGGGCTTATATCCAGGAAACCCAAAAGTTTGTAGGGAACTGAGATTCCTCTTTTAAAAAGCTTATGTGCAACTATGGATACTATGTATAAAATAGATAACTAATGAGAACCTACTGTATAGAACAGGGAACTCTACTCAACACTCTGTGGTGACCTAAATGAGAAGGAAATTCAAAAAATAGGGGATATATGTATACATATAGCTGATTCACTTTGCTGTATAGTATAAACTAACACAATATTGTAAAGCAATATATTGTATTCTCCAATAAAAATTTAAAAAAATAATAAAAAGCTTATGTGCAGACACACTCACCCTGAGACCCAGCACAAAAACAATTTGAAAAGCATCTAGACCATATGGGAAAGAGATTTATTTGCTAATCTTAAAGCATCTGGCAAAGGGCCAGGGGCCTACTGGGACTCTATACAGGCTTGGAGGAGATGGTGGATGCCATTTTTGTGCTCTCCCTCTACCTTGCTAGTGCAGGCAGGTAAGGCATACCCCCATGTTCTTGCATAGCCCCACTAAAGCTGGTGGGTGAATCCAGCACCCGTGCTCTCCCACAGTGCTACTAAAGGTGGTGAGTACATACAATCCATACAGGTGATGTCCGTTGAATGCCCAGCACTGATGGCCAGGGGGCTTGCAGTTCTGGGCCCCATGGGACTGAAACATAGAGACAGTTCCTGGCAGGTTATCACTTGCATGGCACATAGAACATACTGAAACACACCCTCAGTCTTCCTGTGATAAAGGCCTATTTACTTCTCCTGGAGCTTTAGCCTGAGGGGCAGGCTTCAGGTTTACCACTCACCCAGATGCTACAGAGGTGCTATCAGGGAACATAGACCAGGGGACACCATCTTTGCACTCTCCCTTCGCCTTGCTACAACTCAACAGTACCACCCATAAAGGAGCTTAAACATTCATCTCTAACCCCACTTTCTGCAACTGTCACCAAGAGGACACATTCAGATAGCCTGGTCTGGAGGCCAGTAGAGTTTACAATTGCCGTCCCATTATTTGTGTTTGCATACTTTAAAAGCTCTTGCCTGAGGGTCTGGCTTCCAATCAGCCTGAAACTAGGTGCTGAGATTCTTCCCTTTGGAACACTGACAGGTCTAGGCACAATCTCAACAACTGTGACCTGTCAAGAATAAATCTGGCTGTTTAGATAATTACAAAGGTTCCAGAGACAATGAAAAGTTTGGACAGGGTTGAACAATAAGGTTCACCGTCTACATGAGGCTACCCCTTCAATACTGGGAGAGGTGGCGGTTTCACCAAATACCTAGAATCAAAAACAGATAGGCAAGCCAAATGAGGAGACAGATGGCTATGTGTCAAATAAAAGAACAAGACAAAACCCGAGAAAACTCTTAATGAAACATAGATTAGTAATTTATCTGATAAAGAGTTGAAGGTAATGGCCATGAAGATGCTCACCAAACTTGGGAGAAGAATGGATTAACAGGTTGAAAACTTCAACAAAGAGCTAGAAAATATAAGAAAGTACTAAACAGAAGTCACAGAGCTGAAGAATACAGTAACCAAAGTGAAAAATACACTAGAGGGTGTATTAAAGACTTAAATCTAAGACCTAAAGTCACCAAACTTCTAGAGGAAACGTAAGTAGTATGATCTTTGACATCAGTCTTAGTAATTTTTTCTGGATATGTCTCCTTAGGCAAGGTAAACAAAAGCAGAAATAAACAAATGGTACTGCATCAAATTAAAAATCTTTTTGCACAGCAAAGGAAGCACTCAACAAAATGAAATGGCTACCTACTGAATGGGAGAAATATTTGTGAATGATATATCCAATAAGGGGTTAATATCCAAAATATACAAACAACTCATACAACTGAACAGACATTTTTCTAAAGTGACATACAGAGGGCCAACAGGCACATGAAAAGATGCTCAGCATCAGTAATCATCAGGGAAATGCAAATCAAAACCACAATGAGATATCACCTCACCCCTGTCAGAATAGCTATTATACAAAAGACAACAAATAGCAAGTGTTGGTGAGGGTGTGGAAAAGAGGGAACTCTTATGCACTGTTGGGAATGTAAATTGGTGCAGCCAGTATGGAAAACAGTATGGAGATTCCTCAAGAAATACTCCTGAGTATTTACCTGAAGAAAAGGAAAACACTGATTTGAAAAGATATATGCACCCTTGTGTTCACTGTAACATTTTTTACAGTAGTCAAGACAGGGAAGCAACCTAAGTGTCCATCAATAGATGAATAGCTAAAGAAGATGTGACCTCTCTCTTTCTCTCTCTCTTTTGCATGCACGCATGTGCATGCACACACACACACACACACACACACACACACACACAATGGAATATAACTCAGCCATAAAAAAGGATGAAATGCTTCCATTTGCAACAACACAAATGGACATAGAGGGTATTACGCTAAATGAAATACTTCACATGTAGGAGTACAAATATCACATGATTTCACTAATGTGTGAAATCTAAAAAACAAACTACCCTAGCAAACAAAGCAAAATCAAACTAATAGATGGCGAGAACACATTGATGGCTGCCAGAGGGGTGAAAAGTGTGGGGATTAGAGAATGGGTGAAGGGTGTCAAGAGATACAAACTTCCAGTTATAAAATAAGTCATGGGGATGTAATGCACAGTGAGTCACTATAGTCAATAATATTTTATTGCATATTTGAACTTTGCTAAGAAGGTATGTCTTTTTAATTTTTTTAATTTTACATTGGAGTATAGTTGACTAATAATGTCTTAGTTTCAGGTGTACAGCAAAGTGATTCAATTATACATATACATGTATCTGTTCTTTTTCAAATTTTTTTCCCATTTGGTTACTATAGAATATTGAGAAGAGTTCCCTGTGCTATACAATAGGTTTTTGTTTGTTATTAATTTTAAATATAGCAGTGTATACATGTCAATCCCAAATTCCCAATATACCGTTTCCCCCACCATTCCCTGCTGGTAACCATAAACTCATTCTCTAAGTCTGTCAGTGTGTTACTGTTTTGTAAATGAGTTTATTTGTATGTTTTGGGTTTTTTTTAGATTCTGCATATAAGCAATATCATATGATTGTTGTCTTTCTCCGTCTGACTGACTTCACCTAGTAAGATGATCTCCAGGTCCATCCATGTTGCTGCAAATGGCATTATTTCATTCTTTTTTATGGCTAAATAATATTCTGTTGTATAAATATGTCATATCTTCTTTATCCATTCATCTGTCAATAGACATTTAGGTTGCTTCCATATCTTGGCTCTTGTAAATAGTGCTGCAATGAACATTGGAGTGCATGTATATTTTTGAATTATGGTTTTCTCTGAATATATGCCCAGGAATCAGATTGCTGGATCATGCGGTAATTCTATTTTTAGTTTTTTTAAGGAACCGCCATACTGTTCTCCATAGTGGCTGTAAGAAGTTACATTCTCACCAACAGTGTAGGAGGGTTCCCTTTCTTCCATAACCTCTCAAGGATTTGTTTGTCAATTTTTTTATGATGGCTATTCTGATTGGTGTGAAGTGATATCTTATTGTAGTTCTGATGTGCATTTCTCTAATAATTAGCGATGTTGAGCATCTTTTCATGTGCCTCTTGGCCATCTGTATGTCTTCTTTGGAGAACTTTCTTCTTAGGTCTTCTGCCAATTTTTTGTTTGGGTTGTTTGTTTTTTAAATATTGAGCTGCAAGAGCTGTTGGTAAATTTTGGAGATTAATCCCTTGTTAGTTGCATCATTTGCAAATATTCTCTTCCATTCTGTGTGTTGATGTTTTATTTATGGTTTCCATTGCTGTGCAAAAGATTTTGAGTTTCATTAGGTCCCATTTGTTTATTTTTGTTTTTATTTCCATTACTCTAGGAGATGGATCGAAACAGGCATTGCTGCAATTTATGTCAAAGAGTGTTCTGCCTATGTTTTCCCCTAAGAGTTTTCTAGTATCTGGTCTTACATTTAGGTCTTTAATCCATTTTGAGTTTATTTTTGTGTATGCTATAAAAGAATGTACTAATTTCATTTTTTAATATGTAGTTGTCCAGTTTTCCCAGAAACACTTATTGATGAGATTGTCTTTACTGTCTTTCCTCCAATGTATATTCTTGCCTCCTTTGTTGTACACGATAAGTGCGTGAATTTATTCTTTGGCTTTCTAGCCTGTTCCATTGATCTATATTTCTCTTTTTGTGCCAGTGCCATACTCTTTTGATGACTGTATCACTGTAGTATAGTCAGAAGTCAGGGAGCCTGATTCTTCCAGCTTTGTTTTTCTTTCTCAAGATTGCTTTGGCTATTCAGGGTCTTCATTGTCTCCATACATATATTAAGATTTTTTGTTCTAGTTCTGTGAAAAATGCCAGTGGTAATTTGATAGGGATTACATTGAATTTGTAGATTGCCTTGGGTAGTATAGTCATTTTAAGAATGTTGATTCTTCAAATCCAAGAACATGGTATATCCTTCAGTCTGTTTGTGACATCTTTGTTTTCTTTTACCAGCATCTTATAGTTTTATGGAGTACAGGTCTTTTGTTTCCTTAGGTAGATTTATTCCTAGGTATTTTATTCTTTTTGATGAAATGGTGAATGGAATTATTTCATGAATTTCTCTTTCTGATTTTTCGTTGTTAGTGTATAGAAATGCAACAGATTTCTGTATATTCATTTTGCATCCTGCAACTTTACAAAATTCATTGATGAGCTCTAGTATTCTTCTGCTAGCACCTTTAGGATTTTCTATGTATAGTGCCATGTCATTTGCAAACAATGACAGTTTTACTTTTTTCCAATTTGTTTTTCTTTTATTTATTTTTCTTCTCTGATTGCTGTGATTAGGATGTCCAAAACTATGTTGAATAAAACTGGTGAGAGTGGGCATCCTTGGCTTGTTCCTTATCTTAGAGGAAATGCTTTCAGCTTTCCACAGTTGAGTATGATGTTAGCTGTAGGCTTGTCATAAATGACCTTTATTATGTTGAAGTACGTTCCCTCTATGTCCACTTCCTGGAGAGTTTTTAACATAAATGTGTGTTGAATTTTGTCAAAAGCTTTTTCTGTATCTATTGAGATGATCATATGGTTTTTATTTTTCAGTTTGTTAATGTGATGTACCACACTGATTGATTTGTGGATACTGAAGAATCCTTGCATCCCTGGGATAAATACCACTTGATAATGGTGTATGATACTTTTAATGTATTGTTTTGTTGAGGACTTTTGTGTCTATGTTCATCAGTGATATTAGCCTGTAATTTTCTTTCTTTGTGCTATCTCTATCTGGTTGTGGTATCAAGGTGATGGTGGGCTCATAGAATGAGTTTGGGAGTATTCCTTCCTCTGCAATTTTTTGGAATAGTTTCAGAAGGATAGGTGTTAACTCTTTTCTAATTGTTAGAATTTGCCTATTGAATCCATCTGGTCCCAGCGTTTTGTTGGGAGTTTTTAATCACAGTTTCAATTTCAGTGCTTGTGATTGGTCTGTTCATATTTTCTATTTCTTTCTTTCTATTTCTATTTCTTTCTTTCTTTTTGGGAGATCTACCTTTCTAAGAATGTATCCATTTCTTCCAGGCTATCCATTTTATTGGCATATAGTTGCTTGTTGTAGTCTCTTATGATCCTTTGTATTTCTGTGCTGTCAGTTGTAACTTCTCTTTTATTTCTAATCTCGTTGATTTGAGTCTTAATCCTTTTTTTTTTTGATGAGTCTGACTAAAGGTTTATCAATTTTGTTTATCTTTTCAAAGAACCAGCTTTTAGTTTCATTGATCTTTTCTGTTTTCTTCATCTCTATTTCATTTATTTCTGCTCTGATCATTACGATTTCTTTCCTTCTACTAACTTTGGTTTTGTTTGTTGTTCTTTCTGTAGTTGCTTTAGGTGTAATGTTTGGTTGTTTATTTGTGATTTTTCTTGTTTCCCAATGTAAGATTGTATTGTTATAAACTTTCCTCTTAAAACTGCTTTTGCTGTGTCCCATAGGATTTGGATCATCCTGCTTTCATTGTCATTTGTCACTAGGTATTTTTTGATTTCCTCTTTGATTTCGTCATTGATCCATTGGTTGTTTAGTAGCATATTATTTAGACTCCATGTGTTTGTGTGTTTTAGTTTTTTTCTTGTAGTTGATTTCTATTCTCATAGCATTGTGTTCAGAAAAGATACTTTATATGATTTCAATTTTCTGAAATTTACTGAGGCTCACTTTGTGGACCAGCAGGTGATTAATCCTGGAGAATGTTCTATGTGCACTTAAGAAGAATGTGTATTCTGCTGCTTTTGGATGGAGTGCTCTATAAATATCAATCAAATCCATTTGATCTAATGTGTAATTTAGGCCTGTGTTTCCTTACTTGTTTTCTGTCTGGATAAGCTGTCCATTGATGAAAGTGGAGAGTTAAAGTCCCCCACTATTTTTGTGTTACTGTTGATTTCTCCTTTTATGGTTGTTAGTATTTGCCTTATATATTGAAGTGCTCCTATGTTGGTGCATATATATTTACAATTATTATATTTTCTTCTTAGATTGATCCCTTGATCATTATGTAGTGTCCTTCCTTGTCTCTTGTAACAGTTTTTAAGTCCATTTTGTCTGATATGTGTATTGCTTCTCCAGGTTTCTTTTTGTTTTCATTTGCATGGAATACCTTTTCCCCTCACTTTCAGTCTGTATGTGTCCCTAGATCTGAAGTGGGTCTCTTGTAGACAGCCTGTATATGGATATTGTTTTTGTATCCATTCATCCAGTCTATGTGTTTTGGTTGGAGCATTTAATCCATTTACATTTAAGGTAATTATCAATATGTATGTTCTTATTGCCATTTTGTTAATTGTTTTGGATTTGTTTTTGTAGATTTTTTTTCTTCCCTTCTTCTTGTTCTCTTCTCTTGTGATTTGATGACTAACTTCACTGTTGTGTTTGGATTGCTTTTTCTTTTTTTATAAATATATTTTTAAATTAATTAATTAATTTATTTATTTTGCTTTGCCAGGTCATAATTGCAGCATGTGAGACCTTCATTGCTGTGTGCGTGATCTTCATTGTAGCATGTGGCATTTTTAGTTGCAGTATGTGGGATCTTTAGTTGCGGCAAGTGGGAATTTTAGTTGTGGCATGCGAGAACTTTAGTTGTGGCATGCGGGCTTCTTTAGTTGTGGCCTACGGGCTCTTAGTTGCAGCATGCAGGATCTAGTTCCCTGACCAGAGATTGAACTTGGCACCCCCGAATTGCGAGCGTGGAGTCTTAACCACTGGACCACCAAGGAAGTCCCTGCCTTTTCTTTTTTATGTGTGTATCTATTGTAGATTTTTAGTTTGTGATTACCATGAGGTTTTGATATAGCAGTGTATATATAAACAAGATAGTTTTAAATTGCTGATCTTTTAATTTCAAATGTATTTCCAATATCCTGCATTTGTGCTCTCTTCTTCTCATGATTGCTGGTTCTGATATCATATTTGTGTGTATTTACTGTATGTTTGCCTTTACTGGTGAGGTTTTCCATTTGTAATTTTTTCATTTCTAGTTTTGGCCTTTTCTTTTCACCTTAGAAAAGTTCCTTTAGCATTTGTTGCAAAGCTGGTCTGGTGGTGCTGAATTCTCTTAGCTTTTGCTTGTCTATAAAGCTTTTGATTTCTCCATCAAATCCGAATGAGAGCCTTGCTGGGTAGAGTATTCTTGGTTGTAGGTTCTTCCCTTTCATCACCTTAAGTATATCTTGCCACTCCCTCCTGACCTGTAGAGTTTCTGCTGAAAAATCAGCTGATAACCTCATGGGAGTCCCTTGTATGTTATTTGTTGCTTTCCCCTTGCTGTGTTTAATTTTTTTTCTTTCTCCTTAGATTTTGTCAATTTTATTATTATGTGTCTCAGTGTTCCTCCTTGAGTTTATTCTGCCTGGGACTCTCTGCACTTCCTTGACTTCTGTGACTGTTTCCTTGCCCATGTTAGGGAAGTTTTCAACTCTTATCTCTTCACATATTTTCTCAGCTCCTTTATCTCTCTTCTGTTTCTTGGACCCCTATAATACGAATGTTGGTGCATTTAATATTCCACCAGAGGTCTCTTAGACTGTTTTTATTTCCTTTCATTCTTTTTTCTTTATTCTGTTCTGCAGCTGTGATATCCACCATTCTGTCTTCCAGCTCACTTATCCATTGTTCTGCCTTAGTTATTCTGCTATTGATTCCTTCTAGTATATTTTATTACAATTCTGTTATTGTATTGCTCATCTCTGTTTCTTTCTTCTTTAAATCTTCTTGCTCTGTGTTAAACATTTCTTGTATCTTCTTGATCTGTGCCTCTATTCTTTTGCCAAGATCTTGGATCATCTTCACTTTTTCTGGTAGATTGGCTATCTTCACTTCAGTTAGTTGTTCTTCTAGGGTCTTATCTTGTTCCTCTGTCTGGGACATATTCCTCTGTTGTCTCATTTCTGCAGGCTGTAGGAATGTATTTCTTCTTGTTTCTGCTCTCTGCCCTCTGGTGGCTGAGGCTGTCTCAGAGCCTTGTGAAGTCTCCCTGGTACTGGTTCCTGTCCACCTGCAGGTTGAGCTGGGTCTTGTCTCTCTTGTGGACAGGGCTGTGCTCAGGAAGACTTTAAGCAGCCTGTCTGCTGATGGGTGGAGCTGTGTTCCCGCCCTGCTGGTTGTTTAGCCTGAGTGGTCCAAGCACTGGAACCTACAGGGTGTTGAGTGAGGCTAGGTCTTGGGGAGGGAATGGTGGCCTCCAAGAGGACTCATGCCAATGAGCACTCCCCAGAAGTACCACTGCCAGTGTTTGTCCCTGCAGTGAATCACTGCCTCCCCATGCCTTCACAGGAGACCATTCAATCTTAGAAGGTAGGTCTGGCCCAGTCTCTTATGAGGTTACTGCTTCTTTCCCTGGTTCCTGGTGTGCATGAGACCTTGTATGTGCCCTCTAAGACTGGAGTTTCTGTTTACCCCTGTCCTGTGGAATTTCTGCAATTAAACCCAATATCAAAGCCAGATTCTCTGGGGGCTCCTCTTCCCATTGCCAGACCTCCAGGCTGGGAAGCCTGATGTGGAGCTCAGGACTTTTGCTCCTGTAGGAGAACTTCTGTGGAATAATTATTTCCAGTTTGTGGGTCACCCATCCAGTGCTTATGGGATTTGATTTTATTGCAGTTGTGCCCCTCCTACCTTCTCGTTTTGGCTTCTTCTTTGTCTTTGGATGTAGGGTATCTTTTTTGGTAGGTTCCAGTGCTGTTTGTTTGTTTGTTTGTTTTCAATGGTTTTTCACCAGTTGTGATTTTGGTGTTTTTGTGAGAAGGCATGAGCTCACATCCTTCTGCTCTGCCATCTTAAGCTGACTCCAGATTAAATCAAGAAAGTATGTTTTAAAAGTTCTCATCACAAGAAAAAAATGTAACTTTTTATGGTGGCAGATAGTAACTATACTTACTATGTAAATTATTTTATGGTGTATACAAATGTTGAATCATTTTGTTGTAACCTGAAACTAATGTAATGTTATATGTGAATTATACCTCAATAAAAGGAGAACAAATATAATGATACTAAGTTCTGAAACTTCAAGAATATTAAATTAAGATTTATAGTTTCTATTTTTTTTTTGTTTGTTTTTTTTGTTTTGTTTTTGCGGTACGTGGGCCTCTCACTGTTGTGGCCTCTCCCACTGCAGAGCACAGGCTCCAGACGCGCCGGCCCAGCGGCCATGGCTCACAGGCCCAGCCACTCCGTGGCGTGGGATCCTCCCAGACTGGGGCACGAACCCACGTCCCCTGCATCGGCAGGCGGACTCTCAACCACTGCACCACCAGGGAAGCCCTATAGTTTCTATTTAAATTACTATTTATTGATTATAGTCATGTAACTCTTAAGAATTTTATAAATAGGTTGTGGCAGGCTTTGGATAATCTTCAGGTAATTTTCTTGGGAAAATTCCAAATATTTTGTACCTCAATAAAACATGGTGAAAATAATTATGAAAGATAATTTAGTTTACTGCAAAATTAACTTAGAGTTTGTGGACCAAAGGGCTGGAATAATTTTGAAGGCAATTTGTCTTTGGCTTCTGTTATTCAGCACTTTTTTTCTTCTTGTTTTCTCTTTCTCTCATTTTTTGGTCTTCTGTCCTGTTCCCACTAATCCATGCTAAAATGTTTAGTGGTTAATAAAAATATTAATTGTATATGTTTGTATTTGGTTAGGGCTTATGGAGGAGGGAATACCCAGCCCCATTGCTTTCCCATTTCCCACTCTCCATTCTTGTTTCAGAGACACCAGGTTTCTAAAGTCTCAGGAGCCTGCGAATCTTTGAAGGAATGATGCATCCAGGTGTTCCCTATGTGACAGCTACCTGGCTTCCACCAGGCCCACATGACCTCCAGTCATTTAAGAAAGCAACTGCTCTCTTGACCACCAGCTGGCTGCATCTTAGTCTGACCTCTGCATCTATGTATGAACTTGAGTTACTTGACTTTTCTGTGCCCTAGTTTCTTTGTCAGTAAAAATAAGAATAAGAACACTTGTCTAGCTCTTGATGTTGCTACAGGATAAAATGACATAGTAGTTAGTTATTTAACATTGCTTCAGGATAAAAACACTTAAAAATAAGGTATTATGAAATGGACATCTCTCGTAACTACCCCTCTATAATGCTACTTGTAGTAACTTTCAGGTCTTAAGAATAAAACTACTTAAGAAATATACCATATACTATATACCATTTTCCAAGTAAGAGTTAACAGAAATCCAGTGAACTGATAGAATTCCTTAAACACCTGAGGTCATTAAAAACATTAACATTAATGGATAAAAATCTATTAATGCTTGCTTTCTTTATTTGATGGTTTATATTATTTTATTATAAATAAAAAAGGTTTTTATTTTCATGTTTATTTTCATGTTTCAGGTTTTATTTTCATGTTTTCCCCACTTTATCTAATTAGTTGAGAAATCCTTTGAATTTTTCACTTTAAGTGCCGTTTTCCCTTCCTTTCTCATTGCCACAGTTCTATAGGTCTTCATTATTTACTCCAGGGACTATAGGTGCCAAGTAGAAAGTTGGTAGGAATCTTTAAGGAGATTTCATGTTAAAGCAGTATGGACATTATTCATTTAGGTCTAGAAGTGAATTTTTTTTCAGCACTTATACAAACCCACATTTTCTGGACCTTCACATTTGTTGAGACAAAGACTGAATATTTCAATTTTTAAAAAATGTGATTAGTAACCATAAAGCCATACAGGCCTTTCTATTTCGAAGATATAAGGCCATTTTTCTCACTTTCCTTGCTTCCCTGTTCTTCCTTGAGGATGAGACTCTGCTTGTTTTCCATTTCTATTGAAAACTGTTACTACTCATTCTGTCCTTTGCAGTTCTATTTTTTATAAATCTGGCTGAAAATTGGCCAAGTCATCTCACCTGCATCCCCTTCCTAGCTACATCCAAAGAGAAGTACACAATCCATTTTTATTATGAAGTTTTATTATAATCACTTTTGGGAACAAAAAATTAAAAAAAATAAAACATAGGCAGTTAATTTCTGCAAGCAATTGTTGGATGGTTATAATATGTCAGACACTGTGCTAGCTCTTGGGATATAAAGATGGATAAAGTCTTAAATATATCACATTCTGGTAGGGAACATTGCAGCTCTTGAAGAAATTACAGTCTGGTAGATGAATTATAAATACCTAGTAAAATTCTAATATTCACTGTCCCTCTTCTTCAGTTTCTGCTTCACTTTGGATAGTAGCTAAAAGCTCATCCATATTTTTGCTTTCTACTTATTTTTCTGCCCATGGAGTCCATTAAATATCCCTATTAGCTTTCCTCAGACTTGTCTACGTATGAAGGGCACAGTGGCTCCTTCTTCCACAAAGCTTCCCAGCTTGGGAACCTAAGGAACAGATTGAAAAGAATAATATCTTAACCTTCAACTGGGTATTTTCCCCAACTGTAAGGTCCTCTGGATGGGCTGATATCCATCTCTTGAGGACTCTGTCCAGCCCAGATTTGCTACCTTCTGAATATTCCCTCACATCATGTTATTTTTCTCAAGCATCAAAAATACTTAATAAACTTGCACAAATTATGATTATAACCCTGGCCTAGAAATCTGAGCTATCTTGGTAAAGCTTTGTTTTGTCATTGAATCCACCTGACTATATTTCTATTTGAGACAGCTGGGGTGGTCTTGATTGGCGTATGCCACTTTGCCATGCCCAGGACTGTAAATGCAAGGTGAAAAACCAGCAAGATTTGGTCAGGAGGGGCATCCTCCACAGATGTAGCTTTCCTACCTAGCAAACAGTGTCTCAGCCTTAACCCAGCCTCCAATATCCTACCTTATCATGGCGTGTCATGGCCATGACAGATTTGTTTCTTTAAAAAAAGCAATCTTACATGTATTTCCTTTTTCAAGAAAGAGTGCACTCCATCCTCTACCAAAAGCAATATGGTAGTATCCATTTTATCACATCTTGTAATTGCAAAGATTCAAAAATTACAATCAAACATGTTTCCTTGAAATGACTCTGGACTATAAAAAAAGAAGATATCACAGCTTGTAACAGGGAGGCAAGTTTAATGTTAGGGAGCCATTTTATTAACTACTGAAGACAAAGTAAAGGTTTTAATTTTGAAGTAAGGCTGGCACTTGAACAGAAACATATAAATCTTACTTGGGGTTGGAATGGAAGTTCCATTTTGGACACTACAAATGACAGTGCCTGCTGTTGTCAGAAAAGAAAAAAAATACTTAATAAACAAATAAGCTATGAATGATGATACTGCAGATTTCTTTTATCATTTTGAGTTCTTTTCCCTACAAACTCCCATAGTTCACTATTATAACTTAATTACTGCATCTTATAAATACATTTGAAGCTATTATTGTTATTTAAGTGGATCATATAAAGTTTCATGTAATTAACACATTTGCTTCTAAGAAATGTGTGGTATAAGTCAAGACAAAATATTTCCCTTTACTTCTGATGTTTTACAGGTAGTTAACTTGTATACGAGTAACCTAACAAGTGGGAAAGATTCATAGAAAGCTTTTCTAAAGACTCTCACCCAAATTGGAAAATTAATATTTTAAAAATAAATGTAACAGGAAGAGCTATCTTGAGGCAGAGACAAGATGGCAGAGTATAAGGACTTGAGCTCGCCTCCTTTCATGAAAACACCAAAATCACAACTAACTGCTGAACAACCATCAACAAAAACGACTGGAACCTACCAAAAAAGATATTCTACATCCAAAGACAAAGAAGAAGCCGCCACAACAAGACAGTAAGAGGGGCACATATGTGATACAATCAAATCCCATACCTGCCAGGTGGGTGACCCACAAACTGGAAAATAACTATATCTAAGAGGTTCTCCCACAGGAGTGAGAGTTCTGAGCCCCATGTCAGGCTCCCCAGTCTGGGGGTCTGGAATCGTGAAGAGGAGCCCCAGTGCATTTGTCTTTGAATACCAGTGGGGCATGATTACAGGAAATTCACAAGGCTGGGGGAAACAGAAACTCCACTTTTGGAGGATGCACACAAGGTTTCGTGCAAACCAGGACCCAGGGACAAAGCAGTGATGTTATAGAAGCCTGGGCCAGACCTACCAGCTGGTGTTGGATGGTCTTCTAGGGAGGCAGGGGGTGGCTGTGACTCACCGTGGGGACAAGGACACTGGTGGTGGAGGTAAAAGGTAAAAGCTCATTGGTGTGAGCTCTCCTGAAGCTGGCCATTTTGACATCAAGACCTGGCCCCACCCAACAGCCTACAGATTCCAGTGCTGAGACACCTAAGGCCAAACAACCAAGAGGGTGGAAACACAGCTCCACACATCAGCAGACAGGCTGCCTAAAGACTGAGCCCACGGCAGCCTCAAAACACACCCTTTGACATGGCCATGCCCACGAGAAGGACAAGACCCAGCTCCACAACCAGTGGGCAGGCACTAGTCGATCCTACCAGGAAGCCTGCACAAGCCTCTTAGACCAACTTCACCCACCAGGGGGCAGACACTGGAAACAAGCACAACTATGATCCTGCAGCCTGAGGAACAGAGACTGCAAACACAGAAAATTAGACAAATTGAGATGGCAGCGGAATATGTTCCAGACAAAGGAACAAGACAAAGCCCAGAAGAACAGCTAAGTGAAGTGGAGACAGGCAATCTATGCAATACCTGGAAAAGGATTCAGAGTAATGATAGGAAAGATGATCCAAGATCTTAGAAAAGAATGGAGGCACAGAAAGAGAAGAAAAGCTTAAAAAGAGCTAAATGATATAAAGAATAAACAAAGTTGAATAATACAATATTTGAAATGAAAAATACGCTAGCAGGAATCAATAGCAGTATTTTTTCTTTCTTTTAGTTGATTTCTAATCTCAGAAAAGATGCTTGGTGTGATTTCAATTTTCTTAAATTTATCAAGGCTTGCTTTGTGGCCCAGCCTGTGATCTATCCTGAAGAATGTTACGTGTACACTTGAGAAGAATGTGTATTCTGCTGCTTTCTGATGGAATGCATTATAAACATCAGTTAAGTTTATCTGGTGTAATGTGTAATTTAAGTCCTGTGTTTCCTTATTGATTTTCTTTCTGGATCATCTGTCCATTGATGAAAGTGGGGTGTTAAAGTCCCCCACTATTATTTTGTTACTGTCAACTTCTCCTTTTATTTATGTTAACACTTGCCTTATATATTGAGGTGCTCCTATGCTGGGTGCATGTATATTTATGATTGTTTGTTATATCTTCTTCTTGGATTGATCCTTTGATCATTATGTAGCGTCCAACTTTGTCTCTAGTATTGTTACTCCAGCTTCCTTTTGATTTCCATTTGCATAGAATATCTTTTTGCACCCCCTCACTTTCGGTCTGTATGTGTCCCTAGATCTTAAGTGGGCCTCTTGTAGGCAGCCTATCTATATGTCTTGTTTTTGTATCCATTCAACCAGTCTATGTCTTTTGGTTGGAGCATTTAATACATTTATATTTAAGGAAATTATCAATATGTATGTTCTTATGCCTTTTTGTTAATTGTTTAGTATTTGTTTTGTAGGGGTTTTTATCTTCCTTTACTGTTTTATTCTCTTCTCTTGTGATTTGATGACTATCTTTAGTGTTGTGTTTGGATTCCTTTTTCATTTTTGTGTGTATATCTATTATAGATATTGGTTTGTGGTTACCAGAGGATTAGTTTTTAACATCTTTATTGGAGTATAATTATTTTACACTTTTGTGTTAGTTTCTGCTGTATAACAAAGTGAATCAGCTATACGTATACATATATACCCAGATAAACCCTCCCTCTTACATCTCCTTCCCATCCTCCCTATCCCACCACTCTAGTTGGTCACAAAGCACAGAGCTGATCTCCCTGCACTATGTGGCTGCTTCCCACTAGCTATCTATTTTACATTTCATAGTGAATATATGTTAATGCCACCCTCTCACTTCGTCCAAGCTCACCATTCCCCCTTCGCGTGTCCTCAAGTCCATTCTCTACATCTGAGTCATTATTCCTGGCCTGCCCCTAGGTTCCTTGGAACATTTTTTTTTTTAAGATTCCATATATATGTGTTAGCATACAGTATTTGTTTTTCTATTTCTGACTTACTTCACTCTATATTCTGTATCACAGACTCTACATCCATCCAATTCACTACAAATAACTCAATTTCATTTCTTTATGTAGCTTAGTAATATTCTATTGTATATGTGTGCCACATCTTCTTTATCCATTCATAGTTGATGGACACTTAGGTTGCTTCCATGTCCGGGCTATTGTAAATAGTGCTGCAATGAACATTGTGGCACATGACTCTTTTTGAATTATGGTTTTCTCAGGGTATATGCCCAATAGTGGGATTGCTGGGTCATATGGTAATCTATTTACAGATTTTAAAGGAGCCACCGTTTGTTATCCATAGTGGCTGTATCAACTTATATTCCCACAAACAGTGCAAGAGGGTTCCCTTTTCTCCAAACCCTCTCCAGCATTTATTGTTTGTAGATATTTTTATGATGGCCATTCTGATTGTTGAGAGGTGATACCTCATTGTAGTTTTGATTTGCATTTCTCTAATGATTAGTGATGTTGATTACCCTTTTATATGTTTGTTAGCAAGCTGTATATCTTCTTTGGAGAAATGTCTATTTAGGTCTTCTGCCCAATTTTGGATCGGGTTGTTTGTTTTTTTGATATTGAGCTGCATGAACTGTTTGTATATTTTGGAGATTAATCCTTTCCCTGTTGATTCATTTGCAAATATTTTCTCCCATTCTGAGGGTTGTCTTTTCATATTATTTCTAGTTTCCTTTACTTTGCAAAAGCTTTTACATTTCTTTAGGTCCCATTTGTTTATGTTTGTCTTTATTTCCATTACTCTAGGAGGTGGATCAAAAAATATCTTGCTGTGATTTATGTTAAAGAGTGTTCTTCCTAAGTTTTCCTCTAGGATTTTATAGTGTCTAGTCCCACATTTATGTCTCTAATCCATTTTGAGTTTATTTTTGTGTATGGTGTTAGGGAGTGTTCTAATTTCATTCTTTTACATTTAGCTGTCCGGTTTCCCCAGAACCCCTTATTGAAGAGATGGTCTTTTCTCCATTTTATATCCTTGCCTGCTTTATCATAGATTAGTTTATCATAGGTGCATGGGTTTATCTCTGGGTTTTCTGTGTTGTTCCATTGGTCTATATATCTGTTTTTTCGTGCCAGTACCATATTTTCTTGCTTACTGTAGCTTTGTAGTATAGTCTGAAGTCAGGGAGCCTGATTACTCCAGCTCCATTTTTCTTTCACAATCTTGCTTTGGCTATTTGGGGTCTTTGGTGTTTCCATACAAATTGTGAATTTTTTTGTTCTAGTTCTGTGAAAAATGCCATTGGTAGTTTGATAGGGATTGCGTTGAATATGTAGATTTCTTTAGGTAGTATAGGCATTTTCACATTGTTGATTCTTCCAATCCAAGAACATGGTATATCTCTCCATCTGTTTGTATCACCTTTAATTTCTTTCAACAGTGTCCTATAGCTTTCTGCATACAGGTCTTTTGTCTCCTTAGGTAGGCTTATACCTAGGTATTTTATATTTTTGTTGCAATGGTAAATGTGTTTCCTTAATTTCACTTTCAGATTTTTCATCATTAGTGTATAGGAATGCCAGAGATTTCTGTGCATAAATTTTGTATCCTGCTACTTTACCAAATTCATTGATTAGCTCTAGTAGTTTTCTGGTAGCATCTTTAGGATTCTCTATGTATAGTATCATGCCATTTGCAAACAGTGACAGCTTTACTCTTTTTTTCTTATTTTGATTCCTTTTATTTCTTTTTCTTCTTTCATTGCTGTGGCTAAAACTTCCAAAACTATGTTGAATAATAGTGGTGAGAGTGAGCAACCTTGTCTTGTTCCTGATCCTAGTGGAAATGGTTTCAGTTTTTCACCATTGAGGGTGATGTTGGCTGTGGGTTTGTCATATATGGCCTTTATTATGTTGAGGTAAGTTCCCTCTATGGCTACTCTCTGGAGGGTTTTTATCTTAAATGGGTGTTGAATTTTGTCGAAAGCTGTTTCTGCAACTATTGCGACGATCATATGGTTTTTAATCCTTCAATGTTTAATATGGTGTATCACATTGATTGATTTGTGTATGTTGAAGAATCCTTGAATTCCTGGGATAAACCCCACTTGATCATGGTGTATAATACTTTTAATGTGCTGTTGTATTCTGTTTGCTAGTATTTTGTTGAGGATTTTTGCATCTATGTTCATCAGTGATATTGGCCTGTAGTTTTCTTTCTTTGTGACATCTTTGTTTTTGGTATCAGGGTGATGGTGGCCTCGTAGAATGAGTTTGAGAGTGTTCCCCTCTGCTATAAGTGTTTGAGAAGAATAGGTATTAGCTCTTCTCTAAATGTTGGCTAGAAGTCGCCTGTTAAGCCATCTAGTCCTGGGCTTTTGTTTGTTGGAAGATTTTAAATAACAGTCTCAATTTCAGTGCTGTGGTTGGTCTGTTTATATTTTCTATTTCTTCCTGGTTCAGTCTCAGAAGGTTGTGTTTTTCTACGAACTTGTCCATTTCTTCCAGGTTATCCATTTTATTGGTCTATAGTTGCTTGTAGTAATCTCTCATGATCCTTTTTATTTCTGCAGTGTCAGGTGTTCCTTCTCCTTTTTCATTTCTAATTCTATTGAGTCTTCTCCCTTTTTTTCTTGGTAAGTCTGGCTAATGGTTTGTGAATTTTGTTTATCTTCTCAAAGAACGAGCTTTTAGTTTTATTGATCTTTGCTATTGTTTCCTTCATTTCTGTTTCATTTGTTTATGGTCTGATCTTTATGATTTCTTTCCTTTTGCTAACTTTGGTTTTTTTTTTTTTTTCCTTCTTTCTCTAATTGCTTTAGGTGTAAGGTTAGGTTGTTTATTTGAGATGCTTCTTGTTTCTTGAGATACGAGTGTATTGTTATAAACTTCCCTCTTAGAACTGCTTTTGCTGCATCCCATAGGTTTTGGACCATCATGTTTTCATTGTCATTTGTTTCTAGGTATTTTTTAGATTTCCTCTTTGATTCCTTCAGTGATCTCTTTGTTCCTTAGTAGGTATTGTTTAGCCTCCATGTGTTTGTATTTGTTACAGATTTTTTCCTGTAATTGGTTTTCAGTCTCATAGTGTTGTGTTCAGAAAAGATACTTGATATGATTTCAATTTTCTTTAATTTACTAAGGCTTGATTTGTGACCCAAGATATGATCTATCCTGGAAAATGTTCAATGAGCATTTGAGAAGAAAGTGTGTTCTCTTGTTTTTGGATGGAATGTCCTAGAAATATCAGTTAAGTCTATCTTGTTAAATGTGTCATTTAAAGCTGTGTTTCCTTTTGAATGATATGTCCATTGTTGAAAGTGGAATGTTAATATCCCCTACTGTGATTGTATTACTGTCGATTTCCCCTTTCATGGCAGTTAGCATTTGCCTTATGTATTGAGGTGCTCTTATGTTAGGTGCATAAATATTTACAATTGTTATATCTTCTTTTGGATTGATCCCTTTATCATTTTGTAGTGTCCTTCTTTATCTCTTGTAATAGTCTTTATCGTAAAGTCTGTTTTGTCTGATAAAAGAATTGCTACTCCAACTTTCTTTTGATTTCCTTTTGCATGGAATATCATTTTCCATCCCCTAACTTTCAGTCCGTAAGTGTCCCTAGGTCTGAAGTGGGTTTCTTGTAGACATCATGTATATGGGTCTTGTTCTTGTATCCATTTAGTCAGTCTATGTCCTTTGGTTGGGGCATTTAATCCATTTTCATTTAGGGTAATTATCCACATGTATGTTCCTATTCCCATTTTCTTAATTGTTTTGGGTCTGTTATTGTAGGTCTTTTCCTTCTCTTGTGTTTCCTGCCTGGAGAAGTTCCTTTAGCATTTGTTGTAAAGCTGGTTTGGTGGTGCTGAATTCTCTTAGCTTTTGCTTGTCTGTAAAGGTTTTAATTTCTCCATCAAATCTGAATGAGATCCTCCTGGGTAGAGTAATCATGGTTGTTAGTTTCTCCCTTTCATCACTTTAAATATGTCCTGTCAGTCCCTTCTGGCTTGCAGAGTTTCTGCTGAAAGATTAGCTGTTTACCTCATGGGGATTCCCTTGTATGTTATTTGTTGTTTTTCCCTTGCTGCTTTTAATATGTTTTCTTTGTATTTAATTTTTGATGGTTTGATCAATATGTGTCTTGGCATGTTTCTTCTTGGATTTATCCTGTATGGGACTCTTGGCTCTTCCTGGAGTTGATTAACTATTTCCTTTCCCATATTAGGGAAGGTTTCAACTATAATCTATTCAAATATTTTCTCAGTCCATTTCTTGTTCGCTTCTTCTTCTGGGATCCCTATCATTCGAATGTTGGTGCGTTTAATGTTGTCCCAGAGGTCTCTGAGACTGTCCTCAATTCTTTTCATTCTTTTTTGTTTATTCTGCTCTGTGATAGTTATTTCCACTATTTTATCTTTCAGGTCACTTATCCGTTCTTCTGCCTCAGTTATTCTGCTCTTTATTCCTTCTAGAGAATTTTTAATTTATTTTGTTGTTCATCATTGTGTATTTGCTCTTTAGTTTTTCTAGGTCCTTGTTATACTTTTTTTTTTCTCCATTCTGTTTCGAAGGTTTTGGATCATTTTTAGTATCATTACTCTGAACTCTTTTTCAGGTAGACTGCCTTTTTTCTCTTCATTTGTTTGGTCTGATGAGTTTTTACCTTGCTCTTTCATTTGCTGTGTATTTTTCTCTCTTCTCATTTTGCTTAACTTACTGTGTTTGGGTTCTCCTTTTCACATGCTGCAGGGTTTTAGATCCAGTTATTTTTGGTGTCTGCCCCCAGTGGGTAAGTTTGGTTCAGTGGGTTGTGTAGGCTTCCTGGTTCAGGGGACTGGTGCCTGTGTTCTGGTGAATGAGGCTGGATCTTGTCTTTCTGGTGGGAAGGTTCACGTTCAGTGGTGTGTTTTCATGTGTCTGTGACCTTATTATAATTTTATTCATCCTCTCTGCTAATGGTTGGGGTTGTGTTCATGTCTTGCTAGTTGTTTTGCATAGGATGTCCAGCACTGTAGCTTGCTTGTTGTTGAGTGGAGCTGGGTCTTAGCATTGAGATGGAGATCTCTGGGAGAGTTTTTGCCATTTGATATTACATGGAGCCTGGAGGTCTCTGGTGGACCAATATCGTGAACTAAGCTCTCTCACCTCATAGGCACAGGCTTGACACCCCATCGGAGCACCAAAACCCTTTCAACCACATGGCTCAGATGAAAAGGGAGAAAAAAAGAAAGAAAGAAAAAATCAAGTAAAATAAAATTAAATTAGAAGTTATTAAAATAAAACAATTTAATTATTAAAATAAAAGAAATTAACAAGTAATAAAGAAAGAAGAGAGCAACCAAACCAGAAAACTAATCTACGAGTGATAACAAGTGCTAAAAAATATACAGAAAAAAAAGGCCAGACAGAACCCTAGGACAAATGGAAAAAGCAAAGCTATACAGACAAAATCACACAAGGAATCCACGTATACACACTCACAAAAAGAGAAAAAGGAAAGAAATATATATCTATATATACAGTAAAAAAAAAAACAGGAAGAGAACAACCAAATTAATAAACAAATCTAGCAATGATAATGAACTCTAAATACTAAACTACAATAACATAAAACCAGAAACAAATTAGATGCAGAAAGCAAACCCCAAGTCTACAGTTGCTTCCAAGATCCACCACCTCAATTTTGGGATGATTCGTTGTCTATTCAGGTATTCTAGAGATTCAGAGTACATCAAGTTGTTTGTGGAGCTTTAATCCGCTAGTCCTGAGGCTGCTGGGAGAAATTTCCCTTTCTCTTCTTTGTTTGCACAGTTCCTGGGTTTCAGCTTTGGATTTGGCCCCGCCTCTTCATGTGGGTCACCTGAGGGCGTCTGTTCCTGCCCAGACTGGACGGGGTTAAGGGAGCAGCTTATTATGGGGCTCTGGCTCATTCAGGCCGTGGCTAGGGAGAGGTACAGAATGTGGGGCAAGCCCGTGGCAGCAGAGGCCAACATGACATTGCAACCACCTGAGGCATGCCATGTGTTCTTCCAGGGAAGTTGCCCCTGAATCACGGGACCCTTGCAGTGGCGGGCTGCACAGGCTCCCAGGAGGGGAGGTGTGTTTAGTGACTTGTGCTTGCACACAGGCTTGTTGGTGGCCTCAGCAGCAGCCTTAGTGTTTCATGCCCATCTCTGGTGTCCACACTGATAGCCATGGCTCACACCCACCTCTGGAGCTCATTTAGGCGGTGCTCTGTATCCCCTCTCTTTGTGCCCCCTTAAACAATGGTCTCTTGCCTCTTAGGCAGTTTCAGACTTTTTTCCCAGACTCCCTCCCAGCTTGCTGTGGTGAAGTAACCCCCTTCAGGCTGTGTTCATGCAGCCAACCCCAGTCCTCTCCCTGGGATCTGACCTCTGAAGCTGGAGCCTCAGCTCCAAGCCCCCACCCGCCCCAGTAGGTGAGCAGACAAGCCTGGTGAGTGCTGGCCGGCACCGATTCTCTGTGCGGGAGTCTCTCCGCTTTGCCCTCTGCACACCTATTGCTGCACTCTCCTCAGTGGCTCCAAATCTTCCCCCCCACCACCACCCGCAGTATCCGCCAGTGAAGGGGCTTCCTAGTGTGTGGAAACTTTTCCTCCTTCTCAGCTGTCTCCCAGGGGTGCATGTCCTGTCCCTATTCTTTTGTCTCTGTTTTTTATTTTTTCTTTTGCCCGACCCATGTAGGTGGGCATTTTCTTGCCTTTTGGGAAGTCTGAGGTCTTCTGCCAGCATTCAGTAGGTGTTTTGTAGGAGTTTCTCCACATGTAGATGTATTTCTGATGTATTTGTGGGGAGGAAGGTGCTCTCCATGTCTTACTCCTCCTCCATCTTGAAGGTCTCTCTACATATACTTTTCTTATGAAAAAGAAGATGGAAAAATTGATATATCTTTACAGTTACAGGTATACTTGTTTATTCATCTCTCCTAGTTGAATGTATAAGGAGCTTATCTGTATTGTTCACTGTTGAATCCTCAGTGTCTGAATTATTATTTAGCATATTGTAAATGCATATTTTATTTGGGTTGAATGAATGAATATTTATAGATATGTTGGCAGTTAAAAAGGAAAAACTGAAAGTGCCTTACATCTATTACATTCTAAATTTATACATCTGTCCCATTGGTGGTATTTCCTATGGTTCTTAAGGCTGGAGTCACAACTGGCTGTTCAGCAGCTCCTAGAAATTTTACAAAACTCTTGTTTTTTTGACTATGTCAGTTAGTTCATTGAACCATCAGTAAGGTAGGACAGCTCAGCAAATATCTCTAAATACTTCTCAACAGTCATGATGCAAAAGTAGGAAGAATTTGCTTAATAGCATCTAAAGGGGGAATAGCATATTATTATAATAAAGATTTGAAAGTGTCCAGATTAGACTATATAAATAACCATGTGCTAAAGATGGCAAATCAATAACTATCAATACAAGTAGAATTAACAAAGTGTTTATTTTGCCATTCTTGGTAATGAAATCATTGGAAGCAAACCATTACTTGCAATGTTTCTGAGAGCCTGTACAGCTTTTTCACTGATGTGTGAATGGAGAGATGACAAGACAGCAATTAATGATGATATAGTACCTTCATCTACCACAGTCTATTCTGGTTTCCCAAAATTTATATTAGCAAGTACACCTAAGCAGATTAAAATTCAATAGTACTACAGTCAGAGAAAGGTACACATTTTTTAATCAAACCAGCTCAGATTACGTTGTCTATGGAGGGCTTTTTTCCCACACAAAGAATTTTCCAGCAACTTGGGTAGCTTGGAATTGACTTTCCAAATTATTGCTGTTTGTGTCTTTCCCAGTGTCATCAACAGAACAATTTACAAAGACCTAGTTGCTATGAATTACCTGTAGTAGAGAAGTAGCAGCATCAGGAAAAGAACTTACCTTTCTTCTTTTCAGCATCTGGTCATTTTTCTTAGCTTTTCTCTCTTTCATTATAACTTCTGTACAGTACTGCCTCATTTCTGTTCTGTGTTTCCCTTTGTTTTCCAAACTGTTAAGGTGGGCAGTTAGCTAATTAGCATTCTTATTGGTGTACATGTTATTAGACAATAGGAGAAAACTAGAAGATAATTGTGGATCTGGCTCAGATTTTATGTGTAGCAGCATCTGCGTTTACAGGCTTCAAGTTAATACACCCTGGATAACTGAAAAATTATACTTTTAAATTCTAAACTATAAAGGTGTTCAGAGATTGTTTTTATGATATATAGAAAATTAATAAAAGCCTCTATCCTTTTATGGTGGGAAAACACATCTCTAGTTAAAGAGGAGCTCGTTTAAAGAAAAATAACATCTTCAAAGAGGGCAAAAGTAATTTGGACAGTATTCTGTATTCAAGTCTATGGTAGAATGATTGTAGAATTATTTTATTTTTAAATGGTAAATTAGAGGTTTAGGGAGAAGGGCTTTAGATTCAGCTAGAATTATATCCATTATTTCCTGTTCTTTCTACCATGCTTGTCCTTTTTCAAAATAATAGTAATAATGATGGTTAGTATTTATTATAAAATGATCATTATTAATGAGAGAAAATCGCATTTCCATTCTTCTTATAACTTTAACATTGAAATACACATAAAGACAAATTCATATAAACAAACTGTGGATGTTGTTTTCCCTGGCTTATAAGCAAAGTAAAACTTAAAATGAGTAGGCAAGGTATAATTAAGATTTAAGTTACTAAATGGCAGCCTAAACCTCTCAGAGAGGTTTTCCTGGTTATAAAAAGAGCTTGGTTTCTAAATTGAAGATAAAACGTAATCAATGTTAACAAAATTAGCCCCCCATCCCTGGTATTTTGGAAATAACCCATCCCTTTCTTTATTTCCTAGTGGTGTTTCACTGGATTGTCCTTATATTTGAATTTGAGGAAATGTCAGCAAGTTTCTTGCTCCATTTGGTCTAGAGCTTCTATATGCAAGCTTTTGGGAAGGTGCAAAATCTACTTTTTAAAGGCAATTTAATCTTACTATTTTACAATTCTTGTTCACAACTACTATATTTTGGGCCTTAAAACTATCCTTGCTGGGAAATAAGAACATATTTTATGAACTGATGATTTTCACTTCATGGGGGAAATCATTCTAACGATTTTTGAATGCTAGCTATAAAATCTAGATTTTTTAAAAATAGAAAATATCAAATATTTTTTAACTTTTACTTGTTGAGCAGGATCATCATTATTAGCATGCATTATCTGTCTTTTCTGGTGTCTCTCTTCTTTCATACATGTCGCTTGTCATTGTCTTCTACCCACTTATAGTTTGTTTTGTCTAATCTAGCACTTACCAGGAAAAAGGATAAAAATTTTAAGAGTTGTGTGTTAATAAAGGCTAATAAGCTTGAATGAGAGGCTTTGTAATAATATGAAGGGCTCCTTTGTATTAATAATAATAATAGTAATAATAATGATAGTTGCCATTTATTAAGCAATATTATGTTTCAGATTCATCCCCATCCCCAATAGGATACCACACTGTGTTTGATTTATTCTTTTTTATGTATGTGTTCTTGTAATTTTTGTGTATACATTTATTTTAAAATTTGTATATCTTGTATTGTACCATATTTATTCAGTGCTTACCATGCAACTAATATTTAAGACACTAGAGATACAGCAGTAAGCAAAACAAAATTATAATAATTATAGCAATCTAGATGAAAATATGTATCTCATTCTGTTTCTTCTTTTCTTACTCAGCACTGTTTTTAATATCTATCCATGTTTCCATGGCTATACCTAGTCATTTGCTTTGCCTGCTGCCTAATATTCCGTACTCTGAATCTACCACATTTGATTTATTCACTCTTTCAGTGTTATACACTTAGTTTGCTTCTAATACTCCAACATCACAAAAAACTCTGCAATGAACATCCTATTGCATGCATCCCTACTATGTGAATGAGGGCTGCTATCTTGCCCAACCACCCCCCAATTCTTGTCACTATTCAGCTTTCTAATTTTTGCCAATTTGATTACTATGAAGTGATATCTCATTATTTTGATTTATATTTTTCAAATTGCTAATGCGTTTGAGCATCTTTTCATATTCTTTTAGTTTTGGTGAGTTTTCTTTTATGAAATACCTCTTTATATTTGCCAGTTATTCTATTAGAGTTCCTCACCATTTTTACTGACTTATAGGAGTTCCTTTAATAGATTATAGATTATAGTTTCTAATAGTTATCACACATGTTTGACTAATAAATGATGAAAATGACCAAGCCTTTCACTCTTGTACCATCCTACCTGATTTTGTTACAAAGCTGTGTCGTTAAGGTCACTATCTCGGGGGCTTATTAGAAGCCTTTTTTCTCTTTACTGTTGATTACAGTTACCTGAAATCTGACTTCCCAACAGGTAGACTGTATATTATACTTTTCTTTTGGCCTATTTTGAAATTCTTAACACACCTTAACAATTTATAATGAAAAACATATTTTAAAATACTTTTGGAACTTGAAAAAACTATACTAATGTTCTACTTGGAAGTGTAATAGGATTAGCCAAGAACATTTTGAAAAAGAAGAGTACTGAGGGGAGCTTCCCTTATCAGATATTAAAATGAATTTTAAAGCTAGATGACTCAAATTAATGTAGTGCTGGAATAAGAATTGACAAGCCAATCAGCAGATAGGATATTTAGCTCAGAAAAAAAACCTAGTGTATCAATTCGTCAAGCATCTATTCACTGTTTACCATGAAAACAATATTTAAGGCATTAGAGACAGAGCAATAAGCAAAATGAAATCCCTGCTGTCATGGAGCCTATGTTCTAGTGGCATATATGCAATGAATAAATACACATTTTTCTTTGATATGTAAAATAAATATATACATACGTATATATATATTTTTCTATATGACTTAGATAATTATGTATGTATGTCACTGAATGCAAGTTTGTGTGCCCTACGCACAGTGAGGCCAATCAAACTGAAACGTTGAAGTTTGGAGCAGAGAAAGGTTTATTGTAGGGCCATGCAAGGAGAGAGGTGGCTCATGCCCCCCAAACCCTGAACTCCCTGAAGGGTTTCAGCAAAGTATTTTAAAATGCCAGGTGAGGGAGGGGTGTTGCAGGGTATGTGATCAGCTTATGGACAGTTCTCTTGTTGATGGTGAGATGACAGGGCAGTGTCACAAGGGTTAACATTATCATTCCTTAGGCTCCAGGAGGCCTAGGGACTATGTGCTCATGGTCAGCAAGTAGTTAACATCTTCCATTTTGTGGTGGTGGTGGGGGGTTACATGTGTAAAACCACTCAGGAAATGTGCATCAGATACTGTTATCTAGGTACTTTAGAGAGGAGCTAAAGCAGAGGATATGGGGGAGGGGCCTGCCTGGGGAAGGCCCCATAGAGTCCTGCTCCATTACATGTATTTAATTTGTGAAAAATTTGTTGGAAAGTACTTCACAAATCATTGGGAGAAAAGCAAAGGTTTTTTAACAAATGGAGTTAATGCAGTTAGTTATTTAGAGGAAAAAAAATGATAAACCCTCACTTCTCAAATCAAACTGGGTGGATTAGGTCATTAAATATTTATGATGAAATTATAGAAATCTATAAGAAAATATAGGTGAATTGAAACTGCATGGGAAGAGACTTTAAATTTTTTTAACATTTTATTTTATATTGGAGTATAGTTGATTAAAAATGTGTTAGTTTCAGGTGTACAGCAAAGTGATTCAGTTATACATATACATGTATCTATTCTTTTTCAAATTATTTTCCCATTTAGGTTGTTACATAATATTGAGCAGAGTTCCCTGTGCTACGCAGTAGGTACTTGTTGGTTTTCCATTTTAAATATAGCAGTGTGTACATGTCCATCCCAAACTTCCTAACTATCCCTTCCCTCCACCCTTCCCCCCGGTAACCATAAGTTTGTTCTCTAAGTCTGTGAGTCTGTTTCTGTTTTGTAAATAAGTTCAGTTGCATCGTTTATTTTTATATTCAACATATAAGCAATAAAATACGATATTTCTCTTTTTCTGTTTGACTTACTTCACTCAATATGACAATCTCTACTTCCATCCATGTTGTTGCAAATGTCATTATTCCATTTTTTTAATGTCTGAGTAATATTTTATTGTATATATGTACCACATCTTCTTTACCCCAGTGTTTATTGCAGCACTGTTTACAATATCCAAGTCACAGAAGACTTTAAATTTTAAAAGCAGTAAATAAATGGTATTGATGGAGCCCAGTGGGAAGCTGAGCCTCTACACCTACCTGAGAATTAATGAGGCAGAATGAAGTGGTGTGTCAGGCTAGTTGACATCATGCTATCCTCCGCTTTGCTTTCCCTTGGTGTCAGTGGGACCCACAGGAATCTAAGCTTCTACCACTACCCAGTATCTGTAAGGAAGAATGAGGTGCCTGGAGCTGAGTCTAGTTTGCATTATGCATACCTCTGCTCCCACAGTGTCAGTGGGGTTCAGTAGGAAGCTGAACTTTCACTCCCACCATGTAGCAAGAAAGTGGTGTGAATCACTCTCAATCCCCACTCACACCCCCACCCAGAGGCAACGAGGTGGTGCATGTCAAGAAGGTGTCCTTACTTTTCCCAGGAAGGTATCAACAGGGCCAAGGAGATTGCTGAAATTCCACCTCACCTGTCTGAAGCAAGGCAGTGGGAGTCCACATTCTGCTTTTGCTGGAGTGGTGTTGGTGGCACCAGCAGGTAACTGAACATACACACCCACCCATCCCTCATAATACACATCAAACAAGGGGACTGCCTGCTAAAAAGGAAGATTAAATAGGATCTACAGTCTCATAATATAATATCCAAATTATCCAGGATACCATGAAAAATCATTAATCATACAAAGAACCAAGAAATCACCAAATAGAATGAGAAAAGACAATCAACAAATAATGACATTGATATGAATCAAATGTTGTAAATATCTGACAAAGTTTTTAAAGCAGCCATCATAGAAAATGCTCATTAAGCAATTATAAATTCTCGTAAAACAAAAGAAAAATAGAAAATCTCAGCAAAAATTAGAAATTATAAAAAGGAACCAAATAGAAATTATAGAACTGAAAAATACAACAATAAAAAACTTTATTGGATGAAGTCAAGAGTAGAGATGATAGAGGATAGAATCAGTGAACTTGAGGAAAGATCATTAAAATTTTTTCAGTCTGAACAACAGAGGGAAACATAGACTAAATAATAAACGGAGCCTCAGAGACTTAGGAATGTAACAAAATACTTAACATTTCTATCTTCAGAGTCCCAGAACTAGAAGAGGAGATTAGGGATCAAAACTTATTCCGAAGAAATAATGTAACCAAGAATGTAAGTAGCCATTGATTGATGAATGGATACAGAAAATGCCACATATGTATTTTTAAAATCACACAACAAAATATTATTCAGCAATAAACGAAGGAAATCCTGTCATTTGTGGCAACATGGATGAACCTTGAGGGCATTATACTAAGCAAAATAAGTCAGACAGAGAAAGACAAATAGTGTATGATCTCACTTATATGCAGAACCTAAAAAAGTCAAATTCATAGAAACATAGTAGATTTGTGGTTGTCAGGGGGTGAGGGAAATGAGATATTGGTCAAAGGTTACACACTTTCAGTTATAAGATGAATAAGTTCTGGATATCTAATATTATTGTGGTAATCATTTAAATATGCATATATATCAAATCATCACAATGTATACCTTAAATTTACACAATGTTATTTGTCATTTATACCTAAATAAAGCTAGGAAGACAGAAGCTAAGAAGAAATAATAGCTGAAAACCTCCCAAATCTGTCAAAAGATATAAACCTACAGTTACAAGAAGCTAAATAAGCTTCAAATTGGATAAACTAAAAACTTATACACCAAGAAATATCAAAACTAAACTTCTGAAAACTCTTTACAAGGAAAAAATCTTGAAAAGAGTGAGAGAAAAATGACACTTTATCCATAGGGGCAAAGCAATTTCTAATGATATTTCTCACCAGAAAACATAGGCACCAGGACAAAGTGGCACAGCACTTTTCAAGTACAGAAAGAAAAGAACTGCAAATCCCATATCTGGCAAACATATCATTCTTGAATGAAGAAGAATTTTCAAATGAAGGAACAGTAAGAATTTGTTGCTAGCAATCCTACCCTTAAAAACGACTAAACGGGGCTTCCCTGGTGGCGCAGTAGTTGAGAGTCTGCCTGCCGATGCAGGGGACACGGGTTCATTCCCCAGTCCAGGAAGATCCCACATGCCATGGAGCAGCTAGGCCCGTGAGCCATGGCCGCTGAGCCTGTGCGTCTGGAGCCTGTGCTCCACAACGGGAGAGGCCACAACAGTGAGAGGCCCGTGTACAGCAAAAAA
>NW_020175695.1:34876-36633 GCF_003031525.2 Neophocaena asiaeorientalis asiaeorientalis | reverse complement strand
CAATCCCCACTCACACCCCCACCCAGAGGCAACGAGGTGGTGCATGTCAAGAAGGTGTCCTTACTTTTCCCAGGAAGGTATCAACAGGGCCAAGGAGATTGCTGAAATTCCACCTCACCTGTCTGAAGCAAGGCAGTGGGAGTCCACATTCTGCTTTTGCTGGAGTGGTGTTGGTGGCACCAGCAGGTAACTGAACATACACACCCACCCATCCCTCATAATACACATCAAACAAGGGGACTGCCTGCTAAAAAGGAAGATTAAATAGGATCTACAGTCTCATAATATAATATCCAAATTATCCAGGATACCATGAAAAATCATTAATCATACAAAGAACCAAGAAATCACCAAATAGAATGAGAAAAGACAATCAACAAATAATGACATTGATATGAATCAAATGTTGTAAATATCTGACAAAGTTTTTAAAGCAGCCATCATAGAAAATGCTCATTAAGCAATTATAAATTCTCGTAAAACAAAAGAAAAATAGAAAATCTCAGCAAAAATTAGAAATTATAAAAAGGAACCAAATAGAAATTATAGAACTGAAAAATACAACAATAAAAAACTTTATTGGATGAAGTCAAGAGTAGAGATGATAGAGGATAGAATCAGTGAACTTGAGGAAAGATCATTAAAATTTTTTCAGTCTGAACAACAGAGGGAAACATAGACTAAATAATAAACGGAGCCTCAGAGACTTAGGAATGTAACAAAATACTTAACATTTCTATCTTCAGAGTCCCAGAACTAGAAGAGGAGATTAGGGATCAAAACTTATTCCGAAGAAATAATGTAACCAAGAATGTAAGTAGCCATTGATTGATGAATGGATACAGAAAATGCCACATATGTATTTTTAAAATCACACAACAAAATATTATTCAGCAATAAACGAAGGAAATCCTGTCATTTGTGGCAACATGGATGAACCTTGAGGGCATTATACTAAGCAAAATAAGTCAGACAGAGAAAGACAAATAGTGTATGATCTCACTTATATGCAGAACCTAAAAAAGTCAAATTCATAGAAACATAGTAGATTTGTGGTTGTCAGGGGGTGAGGGAAATGAGATATTGGTCAAAGGTTACACACTTTCAGTTATAAGATGAATAAGTTCTGGATATCTAATATTATTGTGGTAATCATTTAAATATGCATATATATCAAATCATCACAATGTATACCTTAAATTTACACAATGTTATTTGTCATTTATACCTAAATAAAGCTAGGAAGACAGAAGCTAAGAAGAAATAATAGCTGAAAACCTCCCAAATCTGTCAAAAGATATAAACCTACAGTTACAAGAAGCTAAATAAGCTTCAAATTGGATAAACTAAAAACTTATACACCAAGAAATATCAAAACTAAACTTCTGAAAACTCTTTACAAGGAAAAAATCTTGAAAAGAGTGAGAGAAAAATGACACTTTATCCATAGGGGCAAAGCAATTTCTAATGATATTTCTCACCAGAAAACATAGGCACCAGGACAAAGTGGCACAGCACTTTTCAAGTACAGAAAGAAAAGAACTGCAAATCCCATATCTGGCAAACATATCATTCTTGAATGAAGAAGAATTTTCAAATGAAGGAACAGTAAGAATTTGTTGCTAGCAATCCTACCCTTAAAAACGACTAAACGGGGCTTCCCTGGTGGCGCAGTAGTTGAGAGTCTGCCTGCCGATGCAGGGGACACGGGTTCATTCCCCAGTCCAGGAAGATCCCACATGCCATGGAGCAGCTAG
>NW_020175695.1:34486-34671 GCF_003031525.2 Neophocaena asiaeorientalis asiaeorientalis | reverse complement strand
TTGAATTTCAGAAAGGAAAGACAACAGAATGGGTAAACATAGAGCTAAATATAATAGGCTATGGTCATGAGTTTCTTAAATCATATTTGGAGATTGAAGCAAAAATCATAGCACCATTTGGTGTGATGCTCAAAATACATGGAAGAAATACTCAAGACAAATATATTTCAAAAATGGGGAGTTTA
>NW_020175695.1:30213-33947 GCF_003031525.2 Neophocaena asiaeorientalis asiaeorientalis | reverse complement strand
CACTACAAAGAAAACAAGATGGAACCTCTCTAAATGTCTGCTAAACGTCCAAATAACACACAGGAAGGAAAGAAAATTGAGGAAGAAGGACCCAAGGAAACAAACAGAAAATTGATAGTAAAATGACAAGACTTAAGTCTTAACATATCAGTAATTATCTTAAAAATATGTGAGCTAAATGCATGACTTAAAAGGCAGCTGGATTAACAGAAAATGATACAACAGTATGCTGCCAACAAGAAATTCACTTCATATACAAAAACATAGGTAGGTTGAAAGTAAAAGGGTTGGAGAAAGATATGCCATGAAAACATTAATCAAAAAATAGCAGAAATGGCTATTTTAATTTCAGATAAAGTAGACTTTGGAGCAAAGAAAATTAAACAAAGAGGGACATTACATAATAATAAAAGGATCAACACACCAGGAAGGCATAAAGATCTAAAATATATAAAGATCTCTCAAAAACCCAGTAGTTAAAAAAAATCTAATTAGAAAATGGGCAAAACACATGAACAAACATTTCACTGAAGAGGGTATACAGAAATAAAAGAAGCCCTGAAAAAATGTTCAACATCATTAGTTTTTCCAACTCTGGTTCTTGCCAGTGTATATTGCCTAATCCTTGCTGCTCCTTGGGGGTGTAATCTCTTTCCTTCCTTATCAGTCTCAGCATGATTTTAACCCTAATTATTAGCCTGGCAGCCAGTAGAAGAGACATCGGGTAGGAGGGGACACCTGTCACCTTGCAATGGAGAGGTTTTTACAACATATTGCATGAAGGAAGTAATATCTCTTTTTAGAGGTTAGGTTTAGTGAGATATAATTTACATACAGAAGAATTCACCCTTCGAGGTATACAGTTCTATGAGTTTTCACAAATGCATAGCCTTGTAACTACTACCAAAATGAAAATATAGAAAAGTCCCACCATCTTAAAAAATTCTCTCATTTGCCTTTGGACTCAACTCTTTACTACCATCCTAGCTTCTAGCAGCCACTAATCTGTTTTTTCTCCGTATAATTTTGCATTTTGATAACGTCATATAAAGGAAATCGTATAGTATTCAGCCTTAGACTTTGACTTTTTTTCACTTTCCAAAATCCACTTGAAATTTATCCATGCCATAGAGTGTAACAGTAGTTCTTTTGATGGCTGAGTAGTATTCCATTGTATGGATGCACTACATTTTGTTTATCCATTCACCACTTGAAGGATATACGGGTTATTTCTAGATTTTGTTGATTATGAATAAAGTTACTATAAAAAATCCGTGTACAGATTTTTATGTGAAAATAGTTTATATTTCTCTCTTATATTTACATACTTAGGAGTGTGATTGCTGGGTCATAGGGTAAGTGTATGTTTACTTTGCAAGAAACTGCTGTTGTTTCCTAGCATTTGGCACTCCACTAGTAATGTATGAGACTTCCAGTTATTCCACATTCCTACCAGCATTTGAACTTGTTGGTTTGTTTGATTTAGTCATTCTAATAGGTATTTAATGGTATCTCAGTGTGATTTACCTTTTCCATATTAACATTGTAACCTTTATTGAGACCTTACTGTGTATCAGACACAACTTCAGTATTTTACACATATCTTATGTAATCCTTTGTGAAATAAAAAATATACCAGACAATTAAGGAAATGATTTTTTATTCAGGCTTTTGCAATAGGGATAACATTTATTAATGAGGACTATCTCAAAGAAAAGGAAGGGGGCCCTCGGTTTTAAAAAAAACAGTTAAGCAAGGGAGTCATAGCCATTGAAGAGGATGAAGAGAGCCTTATTTTGGATATGTTAAGAGCAGAGAGGTCCTTTCCTGGTTAGGTTATCCCTTTCTCACAACATAAAAGGATTTTTCCTTTGGTAACAGGGCTCAGATAAAGTACGACATTGTCACCTCTCACATGACTTGTATGAAGTGTATGCTGTTACCATCTCCATCTTAAGGATAAGGAAAGTGAAGCTTAGGCAAGTTAAGTAACTTTCCAAAGATTACTCAGTTAATTAATGGCCAAGAATCTGTGTTAGACAGAAAGCTTTTCTACAAAAAATGCTATATTTATATCCCCTGAACGTTATACAGTGCCTGGAATATAAGAGGAGCCCAATAAATGTTAGTTCAATGAATACATGAATGTCAGGCAGTACTGATGTACTGCTAACAGTCAGTTTTAAATATATACCAGGAGATATCAGACCTCCTTCTTAGGCATGTTGACTGGTTTTTGGTATTCCTTTATAGCAAAAAGTACCCAAAGTTATAAGAAAAAAAATAGTTCTAATATGTGACAAAGGGCTCTGTGTTCATGACAGATATTGGTCTGTAGGTTTTTTTCCTTCTTTTAATATCTTTGACTTTGGTGTGATGATAATGCAAGCCTGACAGAATGAGTTGGGAACTATACCCTTCTCTTCAATTTCATGAGAGTTTGTATAGATTTGATTATATTTATTCCTTAATTGTTTGGTAGAATTTACCACTGAAGCCATCTGGGCTTGTGGTTTTAATTTGCAGTTCCCAACGGACTAATGATTTTGAGCATTTTTTCATGTCTTATTTATTATCCTTATATCTTCTTTGGTAAAGTGTCTGTTCAAAACTTTTTTCCTGTTTTGTATTAGGTTGTTTTCATATTATTGATCCTTACTATCATTATTCTGAATTCTTTTTCAGGTAGACTGCCTATTTCCTTTTCATTTGTTAAGTCTGGTGCATTTTTATCTTGCTCTTTTATCTGCTGTGTGTTTTTCTGTCTTCTCATTTTGCTTATCTTACTGAGTTTGAGGTCTCCTTTTTGCAGGCTGCAGGTTCGTAGTTCCCACTGTTTTTGATGTCTCTCTCCAGTGGCTAAGGTTAGTTCAGTGGGTTGCGTAGGTTTCCTGGGGAGGGGACTAGTGCCTGTGTTGTGGTGGTTGAGGCTGGATCTTGTCTCTCTAGTGGGCAGGTTCACGTCTGATGGCATGTTTTTTTGTGTCTCTGGCCTTATTATGACTTTCGGCAGCCTCTCTGCTAATGGGTGGGTTTGTGTTCCTGTTTTGCTAGTTGTTTGGCATAGGTTGTCCAGCACTGTAGCTTGCTGGTCGTTGAGTGAAGCTGGGTGCTGGTGTTAAGATGGACAAAATCTATACAGACAAAATCTTACACAGAAGCATACATATACACCTTCACAAAAAGAGTTAAAGGGGGAAAAATCATATATCTTGCTCCCAGAGACCACCTCCTCAATTTGGGGTGATTCGTTGTCTAAAGGAGGGAAGGAAGGAAGGAAAGAAAGAAATAACGAAGGTAAAGTATAATAAAGTTATTACAATTAAACTTAATTATTAAGAAAAAGAATTTTTTAAAAAAAATCATGGACGGATAGAGCCCTAGGACAAATGGTGGAAGCAAGAGTATACAGACAAGATCTCACACAGAAGCATACACGTACACATTCACAAAAAGAGGAAAAGGGGAAAAAAATCATAGATCTCGCTCCTAAATTCCACCTCTTCAATTTGGGATCATTCCTTTTCTATTCAGGTATTCCACACATGCAGGGTATATCAAGTTGATTGTGGAGCTTTAATCCGCTGCTTCTGTGGCTGCTGGGAGAGATTTCCCTTTCTCTTCTTTGTTCTCACAGCTCACAGGAGCTCAGCTTTGGATTTGGCCCTGCCTCTGCGTGTAGGTCGCTGGAGGGCGTCTGTTTTTTCGCTCAGACAGGACGGGGTTAAAGGAGC
>NW_020175695.1:26698-29731 GCF_003031525.2 Neophocaena asiaeorientalis asiaeorientalis | reverse complement strand
TCCTTTAAGCAGCGCTCTTAAACCCCTCTCCTCGCGCACCAGGAAACAAAGAGGGAAGAAAAAGTCTCTTGCCTCTTCGGCAGGTGCAGGCTTTTCCCCGAACTCCCTCCCGGCTAGTCGTGGTGCACTAACCCCTTCAGGCTATGTTCAAGCCGCCAACCCCAGTCCTCTCCCTGCGCTCCGACTGAAACTGAAACCCGAGCCTCAGCTCGCAGCCCCGCTCGCCCCGGCGGGTGAGCAGACCAGCCTCTCGGGTTGGTGAGTGCTGGTCGGCACCGATCGTCTGTGCAGGAATTTCCCCACTTTGCCCTCCGCACCCGTCGCTGTGCACTACTCCGCGATCCCGAAACTCCCCCCTCCGCCTCCCGCAGTCTCCGCCCGCGGAGGGGCTTCCTAGTGTGTGGAAACTTTTCCTCCTTCACAGCTCCCTCCCACTGGTGCAGGTGCCGTCCTTATTCTTTTGTCTCTGTTTTTTCTTTTTTTCTTTTGCCCTACCCAGGTACGTGGGGAGTTTCTTGCCTTTTGGGAGGTCTGAGGTCTTCTGCCAGCCTTCAGTAGGAGTTCTGTAGGAGTTGTTCCACGTGTGGATGTATTTCTGGTGTATCCGTGGGGAGGAAGGCGATCTCCGCGTCTTACTCTTCCGCCATCTTCCGCCCACCTCCCATATTATTGAATTTTTAAAAGTGCTTTATATATTGTGGATACGAGTTGTGTAGAAAAGTATTAACATAGCAGACCTCAGACTGATAACCTTAAAAAAAAAGCCTACTTGTAAATTTGTCCATTTGCGAGCATCTGGGAACTTGGATTTTGGGAGGGTTCCCATCATCCCCTTATAAGAATGGCTCATAGTGTCTAAACTGTTTACAGAAATAATGCTGAACATCTGTTTACCTTCTGGAAGTCTGGAATTATGTTACATGCTAGGCAGAGAATGCCTATGTGACCAGCTCCTCTACACCCCCGACCCACAAAAAATCAAAATGGGCACCAAGTCTTAAATGGGCTTGCCTGGTAGACAACATTTCACATGTCTTTTCACAGCTTGTTGCTGAATAATTAAATGTTACTTCACCGAGAGAGAACTTTTGGAAGCTTGCACCTGGTTTCCGGACTCGCACCTGGTTTCCTCTAGACTTTGCCTCACATGCCTTTTTCTTGGCTGATTTTTCTGTTTATTATTTCATTGAGATAAGTAAAAACTGTGAGCACAACTACATGATGAATACTATGAGTCCTCCTCATGAATCATTAGATCCCTGGGTGTTTGGGGGGACCACTGACACATAAGTTCTTTGTCAAATATTTTCTTCCAGTCTTTGGCTTATCTTATTTAATTTTATAGTGTCTTTCAAAGAGCAAAATATTTTGGTGGAGTTCAATTTAAAAATTTTATGGTTTATACTTTTGGTGTTGTATTTAAGATATTTTTCCTTTATCCAAGGTCACTAAGAGTTTTTGCCTATGTTTTCTTCCAGAAGTTTTAGACTTTGGGGTTTTATATTTAGGTATGACTCATTTTGAGTTAATTTCTCTATATGGTATGAGGTAAGAGTTGAGGTTCATTTTTTGAATGTATATGTCCAATTTTTTCAGCACTTTTTGTTCAAAATAAAATTTTCTTCATTGAATTGAGTTTATACTGCTGTGGAAAAACAACTGACCATATATGTATGGGTCTGTTTCTGTACTCTATTTTGTTCCATTATTCTATGTGTCTATCCTTTTAACAATACTGCATTGTCTTGATTACTGTAGCTTTATATTAAGTTTTGAAATCAGGTAGTGTGAGTTCTCCAAGTTTCCTAGTCTTTATTATTTTTTATTATTAGCTTTTTTCCTTTTACATATTCATTTTAGAATGTGCTTGTGGGTTTCTGTAAACCATGCTGCTGGAATTTTGATTGGGATTAATAAACCTACAAATAATTTTGGAGAAAATTCACATCTTAACAATATTGAGGCTTTCAATCCATGAAAATGATATATTTCTCCATTTATTTAGCCCTCCTTTAAGTTCTTTGATCAGTGTTTTGTAATTTTTAGTGTACAGACCTTGTATGTATTGTGTTAGATTTGTAACTAAGTATTTCACGAATTTTGGAGCTACTGTAAATGGTGCTGTTTTGTTTGTATCTGATTTCCCAATGGTTCATTGCTAGTGTGTATAAATATAAAAATATTTTTGGTTTTTATATATTGATCTTATATCCTGTGACCTTAATAAAACTGTTTATTAGTTCTAGTACTGTTTTTGTAGATTATTTGGAATTTTCTAAGCTGAGGATAAAGTTTTATTTCTTCCTTTCCAATCCATATAACTTTTATTTATGTTTCTTGTCTTACTGGATATGTTAGGATCGCCAGTGTGATGCAGGATAGATGTAGTGAGCATGGGCTGATTCATATGCTTGTTTCCAACCTAGGTACAATTGACAAGCAATAAACTGTATGTTTAAAGTGTGCAGTTTAATATGTTTCGACATGCATACACCTATGGAGCCATCACCACTATTAAGTGTCAAGAAAAGGGCAATGCCTATTGATTCAACTGGTAAAGATACAGTGAGCCACTTTTAGATTCAGTTGATTACTTTATATGTACAGTGCAAAGAGTATACAAACATGCTAGCTCCCCATGGTCTTTGTCTACACACTAAAAAGTATGATAGCAAAGTGAAAGGGGACAGATGACTGTAATGAGAGTTGTAGGATACCCCATTGCTGAGGAGCCAATTTTAGACTATAACTATCCTGTTTTATAGTCTGTAGCCTTATTCTCAGGGGAGTAGAGCAAAAGCCCCATACCTCACTGGAACAAAGGAGGTGATGAGAAACTCTCATAGCAGCCTTCCAGGGAAGGTAGGGGGGCATCTGAGAGATGACATTGGAGAAGTTCCTCTAAGGCTTTCCATCTTCTTGTGTTCCAGGAGGGTCACAAGGTATTTTCAAAGACACAGAATAACTGTTCAAGCCTTTACTTGCATGGCTTATGTGGACATATGGAAGTTTGATATTATGACAGAGCTGTTA
>NW_020175695.1:20842-26599 GCF_003031525.2 Neophocaena asiaeorientalis asiaeorientalis | reverse complement strand
TATATATACACACACATATGAAAACATAATAATTATCAAGATAATGAGTATATCACTCCATAAATTTCCTTATGCCCATTTTATAATCCTTGCCTTACACCCCACCCTGTGCACAACCCCCCTCATCACCACCACATACAGTCCTTAAGCAACCACTCATCTGATTATGGTTACTGTAGATTAGTTTGCACTTTCTAAAGTTTTATATAAACAAAATCACCATTTGTAACTTTTGGAGTCTGACTTCTTTCACATTGCCTAATACATTTTAAACTCATCCATGTCATAGATTGTAACAGTAGTTCATTCTTTTATTTTTATTGCTGAGCAGTATTCTATTATATGGATATGTTACAATTTGTGTATCCATTCATCTATTGATGGGCATTTGGCAGTTTCCAGTTTTTGACTGTTATAAATAAAACATTTGTGAATCTTAATACACAGGTCTTTATATGAACATTTCTTTTCTTTCCCTTGGATATACCCCTAGAAGTGGAGTGGTTGGATCATACTGTAATTGTATGTTTAAGTTTTAAAGAAATTGTCACACTGTTTGCCAAAGTGGTTGTACCATTTTATATTTCCACCAATAGTGTAAAAGAGTTATTCTGCATCCTCACCAACATTTGGTATGGTCAATCTTTTTTAATTTTAGCCAGTGTAATATGCTGTGGTATCTCATTGTGGTTTTAATTTGCATTTCCCCAATGACTAGTGATGCTGAACATGTTTTCACATGGTGCTATGAACTGAATGTTTGTGTTCCCCCCAAATTAATATGTTGAAGGGCTAATCGTCAATGTAATGGTGTATGGGACTTCTGAGACATAATTAGTTCATGACAATGGAGGTTTTATAATGGTATTAGTGCCTTTATAAGAAGAGACATGAGAAAGCACCCTTGTGCTTGCACTCTCGCACTTTCTCTCCACTCCTTTCCCTTTCCCTTTCCCTTTCTCTTTCTCTCTGTCTCTCTCTCTTGGCCATGTGAAGACACAATGAGAATGAAGCTGTCTACAAGCTAAGAAGCAGGCCTTTACCAGATACAAGATCTTCTGGTGCCTTGATCTTGGGCTTTCCAGCCTCTAGAACTGTGAGAAATAAATTTATGTTGTATAAACTACCCAATCTACAGTATTCAGTTATAGCAGCCTGATCTAAGAAATTGGTACCAAGAAGCAGGATGCTATTATAACAAATGCCTAAAAGTATGGAAGCTACTTTGGAACTAAGTAATTGATAGAGATTGTAAAAGTTTTGAGGTGCATGCTAGAAAAAGACAATATTGCCACAAAGGGAATAATGACAGCAATTCTGGTGAGAGCTCAGAAAGAAAAGAAGAGAGAAAGCTTCCATCTTCTTAGAGAATACATGAATAATAATGTAGAGAATGTTGTTTAAAAAAATGTGGTCACTAAAGGCCATTCTGATGAGGTTTCAGATAGAAATGAGGAACATGTTATTGGACAAGGGAGAAAAGGCAGTCCTTGTTATAAAGAGGCAACAAACTTGGCTGAATTTTGTTCATGTTCTAGTGTTTTGTGGAAGTAGAATTTGTGAATGATAAAATTAGATATTTAGTTGAGGAGATTTCTAAGCGAAGTGTTGAAGGGGCAGCTTGGTTTTCTCTGACTGCTTATAGTAAACTGTAAGAAGAGAGAAATAAATTGAAGAAGGAATTGTTAAGGAAAATGGAACCAGAAATTAAAGATTTGGAAAATCCTCAGCCTGTCCATATTACCAAAAATTAAAGAAATCATGTTCTGAAAAGTGGGTGGGGCCAACATATCATCTGTTAAAGAGATTAATATGGGTAAGAACCAGAGACCTAAACAGTCACCCCACTCAGGAACACTGGCATTTTGAAAAGGGACAGAGACAGGATGAAATGAAGGAAGGTTGTCAGATTCCTTAGACTGTACCTTACTGGACCATAGAGCTATTCAGCTGTGAACAGGCACTGTTCTTCAAGATGAGGGAAGAATGACCCTGAAGGTGATTCAGAGATCACCAGGGCTATTGCTGTGTTTTCAGTGGGCCAGATGACCTCCAACGGAAGCCATGAGAGGGAGACCCCATCCAGCAGAGCTCTAGGGACATGACCCTTGCCCGGCAGGATCGAGACATGTGACATGATATTGGTGGCACCCAGGGATTGAAATTGCTGCCCCACTGGGCCTGAAGGGCAGAGCATTGAGCTAAAGAAAAATATTCTCATTCCTTAAGATCTAATGGGATTTGCCCTGTTAGGTTTTAGACTTGCTTAGAATCTGTCACCTGTTCCTTCTTTCCTGTGTCTCTCTTTTGAAATATGAATGTCTACCCAAGCCTGTCCCACCATTGTATTTTGGAAGCACATAGCATGTTTGGTTTCACAGGGTCACAGCTGGAGAGGAATTTTGTCTTAGGATGAATCATGCCTCGAGCCTCATCCATATCTGATTTATATGAGACTTTGATCTTTAGACTTTATAACTAATGCTGGAACCAGTTAAGACTTTTACCACTGTTGAGGTGGAATGAATGTATTTTTCATATGAGAAGTACATGAATTTGGGGGAGCCCAGGGGGGTATGCTATGCATGAGTGATTGTGTTCCCTAAAACTTCATATGTTGAAGACCTAATTCCCAATATGATAGTATTTGTGGGTGAGAACTTCAGGAAGTAATTAGTTCATGAAGGTGGAACCCTCATGAACGGAACTAGTACCCTTATAAGAAGAGACACAAGAGATGATCTCTGTCTGTCATCCATGTGAGGATACAGTGAGAAGGCAGCTGTCTACAAGCCAGGAAGCAGGCCCTTTCCAGACACAGGATTTTCTGCCACCTTGATCTTGGACTTTCCATCCTCCAGAACTGTGAGAAATAAATGTTTGTTGGTTAAGCTACCTAGTCCATGATATTTTTGTTATAGTAGCTTGAACTGACTAAGACATGTGCCTACTTGTCGTCTCTAACTCTTCTTTGCTGAACAGTCTATTCAACTCTTTTGACCATTAGAAAAAAAATTAAGCTATTTGTTTTCTAACTGTTGAGTGTTGCAAGTTCTTTATGTATTTTGGATGAAGTCCTTTATCAGATAGATGCTTTGCAAGTATTTTCTCCAGGTTTGTTGCCTATTTTTTGAAGAGCAGAAATTTTAAATTTTGATGAAGTACAATCAATTTTTTTTATGGATTGTGCTTTTTGTGTTGTATCTGACAAGGACTCCCTCCTTTATCAAACTGGCTCCTTTGAGCCTTCTTCTTGACTAGGGTTCACCTTTAGCCTGTCAAGCCCTTCTTCTTGACTAGGGTTCACCTTTAGCCTGTCAAGCCCAACTTTAGAAAGATTCTTGCTGTATTAGTTTGCTAGGGCTGACTTAACAGCATCACATACTGCCTGACTTAAACAAGAGAAATTAATTTTCTCACAGTCTTGGAGCCTAGAAGTTTGAGATTAAGATGTTAGTAGGGTTGGTTTCTTCTGAGGTCCTTCTCTTTGGCTTATAGATGACCATATTCTCCCTGTGTCTTCACATGGCCTTCCCTCTGTATCCTAATATTCTCTTATTATAAAGACATCCGTCATATTGAGTTAAAGCATACCCTAATGATCTCATTCTATCTTAATTACCTCTTTAAAGACCCTATCTCCAAAAATAGTCACATTGTGAGGTAGTAGGATTTGGAACTTCAACATATGAGTATTGTGTGGACACAATTCAGCTTGTTAGACATGCTAAGCCAGTTTATGGAACCTACTTCACCCTTTATACCTAATCATGTTCTTCTTTCTCCAGACCCTTGATACCTAACCAAATTTCTCTTAGTAATTCTCGCACTCTGCCTGTTGGTTATAAATCTTCAGCTGCCTTCTTATATTCATAGTTGAGTCCAATCACTATTATTGCAGTAGTCTTTCCCCTATTACAATAGTCCTGAATAAAGTCATTAACAAGTGCCAGAATAATTTCTCTTTATCCATTCTGATGCCATAACTAGGATAGGATAGAATTCATCACTGGATCCCTGGACCTCTCACCCAGAACCCTAAGTGTACACTTTTGAAGCCTTTGTCTTCACTCCTGACTGAATGGGGATCCATTGGTGTGTTTGACTACTGATCCAGTGCTCCAGATGACAGTCCATTGAAGCACATTAAGGACATATTTTGATCCTTAGGATTCTGTATATACTCCTGAGGCTGGGGTAAAGTCCTGGACTTCTTTGTTTGAAATGTGCCATTGGTGTATAATAGGGGAAATTCCAATCCAGATCTCACTTAGTTGAACTTTAATTCTTTGTATTTAGAATACTTCTTCTTTATAGAGATCTCATTTGTATTTTCTTTCCTTGTTGCTGTTACTTTGGCACCTCCATTCTCCATGGGAAAAGCTCACTTTTCTGGTTCTGCTCATCTGAAGATGCCTGCTTCTTCTTCTGTTTTGAGGGAGAATCATCTTCGATACGCATCTTCTTTGCTCTTTTCAAATGGGGTTTTATTCCTTGGTACCTGAGCAAGAAATCCCTGGCTCCTTTGTGAGGACTCTTTTTTCTTTTCTTTTTTTTTGTGGACTCTTTTTCTTGTTTTTTTCAGAGACATTCTTTTGGCTTCTTAAGGGAAATTTCATAGAAGAAACCGTTGGGTTTCAAGACAGGATTGCATGTGAAAATGATTTTTTTTGTACCTGCCTTCTTTCTCTACTTGATCAGGCTCTTCCCACTGATAACTTTTAGTCTACTGTGAACCCCCTCCTCAGTTCCAGCTGACTATATGCTTAAGAATTATTTGGAATTTCAGTGGCCTCTTCAGGAAAATTTAGATCTTCCCAAACTGGCTGATTTAGGATCTCTGCCTTTCCATTACCTCTGATTCTCATTCCTCCTTTTACCATCTTTGATCTTCCCTTCAGGTCCCTTGTATTTTTTGATATGTTCTTCTTCAAAACCTGTACCTCCCCATCCCTCACTCCTAAGCTTTAGGCTCATTACCCCATCATGTGTTCTCAAGGGACTCAGGGACCCCAAAAGCAACCACCTGAAGGTTAAAGGCTATTTATAAATAAACTGGATATTTTATCCACTCATATGAGCTTAGGAGAAACCCAGACAGACACCTGGTATCTCTTAGTCCCTCACCCAAAATTAGCCTACAGCTTCCATAAGATTATATTCAGGCCAAAATAAAATCTTAATAGGCTCCTCCACATATATTGGTGGAAAGCTTTAACCTTCATATTGAGCAGGTAACCTTAACTTCTTCTAGCTGCCAAAAACACAATTTGGAGAAAAATAGAAAATGGGGAAAAGATGAGAGCCAACGCTTTTATATAAACCAGTGAGTTTATATTATTGTGTTTATACCTGACTCACGGCTAAAATTTTAGAAGGAAAGCTGTGAGACCTCTATATGTGTCTATGTCTTTATGTATGTGTGTATGTATGCATGTATGTCATGTATATGTGATACTTTCCTACCTCTAAATTGTATGACCAAATTAATTCATAATTTTTTAAGGAAGCTTTATTTTAATTGGCTTACAGGTAAATAAGTGCTCATATAAAGTAAGTATTCCAAAAAATCACAAAAATTTAAAAAAAACCTGAATGTCTAATAATTCAAATATGAAAAATGTATTTTTATAAAAACTAACCCCAATGTTGTAAAAATTCAATTTCATATAATTAGCATAAATCTATAACAAATAAGACAGTATAATATTGTTGGTTTTATAAAAACAGCTAAGTCTTTAGAGTTTCCAGTTTTAC
>NW_020175695.1:19373-19610 GCF_003031525.2 Neophocaena asiaeorientalis asiaeorientalis | reverse complement strand
TATAGGAATGCCAGAGATTTCTGTGCATTAATTTTGTATTCTGCTACTTTACCAAATTCATTGACTAGCTCAAGTATTTTTCTGGTATTATGTTTAGGGTTCTCTATGTATACTATCCTGTCATGTGCAAACAGTTACAGATTTACTTCTTATTTTCCGATTTGGATTCCTTTTATTTCCTTTTCTTCTCTGATTGCTTTGGCTAAAACTTCCAAAACTATGTTGAATAAGAGTGGT
>NW_020175695.1:15698-19317 GCF_003031525.2 Neophocaena asiaeorientalis asiaeorientalis | reverse complement strand
CACCATTGAGGATGATGTTGGCTGTGGGTTTGTCATATATGGCCTTTATTATGTTGAGGAAAGTTCCCTCTATGCCTACTTTCTGCAGGGTTTTTATCATTAATGGGTGTTGAATTTTGTCGAAAAATTTCTCTGCATCTATTGACATGATCATATGGTTTTTCTCCTTCAGTTTGTTAATATGGTGTATCACAATGATTGATTTCCGTATGTTGAAGAATCCTTGCATTCCTGGGATAAACCCCACTTGATCATGGTGTATGATCCTTTTAATGTGCTGTTGGATTCTGTTTGCTAGTATTTTGTTAAGGATTATTGCATATAGGTTCATCAGTGATATTGGCCTGCAGTTTTGTTTCTTTGTGACAGCTTTGTCTGGTTTTGGGATCAGGGTGTTGGTGACCTTGTAGAAGGAATTTGGGAGTGTTCCTCTCTCTGCTATATTTTGGATGAGTTTGAGAAGGATAGGTGTTAGCTCTCCTTTAAGTGTTTGATAGAATTCTCCGGTGAAGCCTTATGGTCCTGGGCTTTTGTTTCTTGGAAGATTTTTAATCACATTTTCAATTTCAGTGCTTGTGATTTTGTTGTTCATATTCTCTATTTCTTCCTGGTTCAGTCTTGGCAGGTTCTGCATTTCTAAGAATTTGTTCATTTCTTCCAGGTTTTCCATTTTATTGGCATAGAGTTGCTTGTACTAATCTCCCATGGTCTTTTGTATTTCTGCACTGTCAGTTATTACTTCTCCTTTTTCATGTCTAATTCTATTGATTTGAGTCTTCTCCCTTTTCTTCTTGTTGTGTCTGGCTAATGGTTTATCAATTTTGTTTATCTTTTCAAAAAACCAGCTTTTAGTTTTATTGATCTTTGCTATCGTTTCCTTCAATTCTTTTTTATTTGTTTCTAATCTGATCTTTATGATATCTTTCCTTCTGTTAACTTTGAGGGGTTTTTTTTGTTCTTTTTTCTCTAATTGCTTTCGGTGCAAGGTTAGGTTTTTTATTTGACCTGTTTCCTGTTCCTTAAGGTAGGATTGTATTGCTATAAAATTCCCTCTTAGAACTGCTTTTGCTGCATCCCATAGGTTTTGGGTCGACTTGTTTTCATTGTCATTTGTTTCTAAGAATGTTTTTATTTCCTCTGATTTCTTCAGTGATCTCTTGGTAATCAAGTAGTGTATAGCCTCCATGTGTATGTATTTTTTACAGATCTTTTCCTGTAATTCATATCTAGCCTCATAGTGTTGTGTTCAGAAAAGATACTTGATCTTCTTTCAATTTTCTTAAATTTGCCAAGGCTTGATTTTTGACCCAAGATACAATCTATCCTGGAGAATCTTCCATGAGCACTTGAGAAGAAAGTGTATTCTGTTGTTTTTCGATGGTATGCCTATAAATATCAATTAAGTTCATCTTGTTCAATGTATCATTAAAGCTTGTGTTTCCTTTTTTATTTTCATTTTGGATGGTCTGTCCATTGGTGAAAGTGAGGTGTTAAAGTCTCCTACTAGGATTGTGTTACTGTTGATTTCCCCTTTTATGGCTGTTCGCGTTTGCCTTATGTATTGAGGTGCTCCTATGTTGGGTGCATAAATATTTACAGTTGTTATATCTTCTTTGATCAATCCCTTGATCATTATGTAGTGTCCTTCTTTGTTTCTTGTAATAGTTTTTATTTTGAAGTCTATTTTGTCTGATATGAGAATTGCTACTCCAACTTTCTTTTGATTTCCATTTGCATGGAATATCTTTTTCCATCCCATCACTTTCCGTCTGTATGTGTCCCTATGTCTGAAGTGGGTCTCTTGTAGATAGGATATATATGGGTCATGTTTTTGTATCCATTCAGCCAGTCTATATCTTTTGGTGGGAACATTTAATCCATTTAATTTTAAGGTAATTATCAATATGTATGTTCCTATTCCCATTTTCTTAATTGTTTGGGCTTGTTATTGTAGGCCTGTTCATTCTCTTGTGTTTCCTGTGTAGAGAAGTTCCTTTAGCGTTTGTTGTAAAGCTGGTTTGGCCGTTCTATATTCTTTTAGCTTTTGCTTGTCTGTAAAGGTTTTAATTTCTCCATCAAATCTGAATGATATCCTTGCTGGCTAGAGTAATATTTGTTGTAAGTTTTTTCCTTCATCAATTTCAATGTGTCCTGCCACTCCCTTCTGGCCTGCAGCGTTTCTGCTGAAAGATCAGCTGTTAACCTTATGGGGATTCCCTTGTGTGTTATTTGTTGTTTTTCCCTTGTAGCTTTTAATATGTTTTCTTTGTATTTAATTTTTGATAATTTGATTAATATATGTCTTGTGTTTCTCCTTGGATTTATCCTTTATGAGACTCTCTGTGCTTCCTGGACTTGATTAACTATTTCGTTTCCCATATTAGGGAAGTTTTCAATGATAATCTCTTCAAATATTTTCTCACTCCCTTTATTTTCCTCCTCTTCTTCTGGGACCCATATTATTCTAATGTTGGTGAGTTTAATGTTGTTCCAGAGGTCTCTGAGACTGTCCAGGAACTGAGACTGTCCTCAGTTCTTTTCATTCTTTTTTCTTTATTCTGCTCTGCAGTAGTTATTTCCACTATTTTATCTTCCAGGTAACTTATCTGTTCTTCCGCCTCAGTTATTCTGCTATTGATCCCTTCTAGAAAATTTTAAATTTCATTTATTTTGTTCTTCTTCAATGTTTGTTTGCTCTTTAGTTCTATGTCGTTTTTAAACCTTTCTTGTATTTTCTCTATTCTATTTCCAAGATTTTGGATCATCTTTACTATCATTATTCTGAATTCTTTTTCAGGTAGACTGCCTATTTACTCTTCATTTGTTAGGCCTGGTGCTTTTTACCTTGCTCGCTCTTCTGCTTTGTGTTTTTCTGTCTTCTCATTTTACTTAACTTACTGTGTTTGGAGCCTCCTTTTCACAGGCTGCAATTGCGTAGTTCTGGTTGTTTTTGGCATCTGTCCCCAGTGGCTAGAGTTTGTTCAGTGGGCTATCTAGGCTTCCTGGTGGAGGGGACTAGTGCCTGTGTTCTGGTGGATGAGGCTGGATCTTGTCTTTCTGGTGGGCAGCTCCACGTCTGGTGGTGTGTTTTGGGGTGTCTGTGGCTTTATTATGATTTTCGGCAGCCTCTTTGCTAATGGATGGGATTGTATTCCTGTCTTGCTAGTTGTTTGGCCTAGGGTGTCCAGCACCATAGCTTCTTAGTCTTTGAGTGGAGCTGGGTTTTGGCTTTGAGATGGAGATCTCTGGGAGATTTTCACTATTTAATAGTACATGGAGCTGGGAGGTCTCTTGTGTACCAGTGTCCTGAACTTGGCTCTCCCACCTCAGAGGCAAGCCCTGATGCCTGCCTGGAGCACCAACAGCCTGTTACCCCACAGCTAGTTATAAAAGTGAGAAAAAAAGGAACGAAAGAAGGATGAAGGTAAAATAAAATAAAATAATTAAAATAAAAACTAAATATAAATTATTAAAAAACATTTTAAGTAAAAAAAAAAAAAAGACAAAGAGAACCCTAGAACAAATGGTAACAGCAAAGCTATACTGACAAAATCACCCACAGAAGCATACACATACATCCTCATAAAAAGAGAGAAAAAAAAAATATATATATATATAT
>NW_020175695.1:0-2177 GCF_003031525.2 Neophocaena asiaeorientalis asiaeorientalis | reverse complement strand
AGATCAGCTCAGTGCTTTGTGACCACCTAGAGGGGTGGGATAGGGAGGGTGGGAGGGAGGGAGACGCAAGAGGGAAGAGATATGGGAACATATGTATATATATAACTGATTCACTTTGTTATAAAGCAGAAACTAACACTTGTAAAGCAATTATACTCCAATAAAGATGTTAAAAAAAAGACAAAAAAAACTGTTAGAGAATTAGAGTCAATAGGCTTTAGAAACCAGTTAGATGTGAAGTTTGAAGAAGAGTCAGGGATGACTCAGTTCTAGTTTCTCGCTACCCACTAGATGGGCAGTCATGCCATTAACCAAGATAGAGAAATACAGGTGAAGGAACAAGTTTTGGTGAATGTTGTTAGAAATGTTGAGTTCAAAGAATCTGTAGGTGTTAAGTAAATATATGGATGTATCAAGCTAAGGAGAATTGTGTAGACTGGAGATATGAATCGGGAAGTAAGCAGAATAAGTATATATAGTCAGAAAAACCATTTTGGGAAAATATTAGCTGGCTCTGAAAACACCAGATTTCTTTGTGTCAGTTTGTACAACCCCTCCGTACATTTAATATTGATGTTTTAGCAACTTGTAGGCATCAATTTTTACTTGGAACTAGAGATATTCTGGTAAATTACCCTTCTTGATTCAGGGGTTTAGTTTAAATAATTGGAAGGGTCTAGAATCAAATAATCCTCTCCTCTAAATAGTACTTGAGACTAAAGTGTGCACTACTCTCATTTTTAGGAGAAAACGAAGAGATAAATATCAGAAAATATGATGAAATAGAATTTTTTATAGATAAGTAAAGGCAAGAAAGAATTAAAATTAGAAGAACCATCTACTGAAAAGAGCTTTGAATTAAGCTCTACCATAAATAGCTATGTAGCCTTTAGCCAAGTCACTCAGTTTCCTTTGGAAAATAACATGGTAACTAGATTATCTTAAGTCCCCTTCTAGTTCTGAAAGGTTACAAGAATATGAAACTAAAGTGGAAGGGAAGATCTCCCAACTAGTGAATAAGTCCAGTACCTTAATAGGGAGAAAATAGAATAAATGATGTTTTTTTAAAGAAACTTGATTCCAGAAAATAGGTAGCATTTTAACATTAAAAATGCATGTTCTGAGCAGACAAAACAAAACTCGTAATTAGGAAAATGAATTGTGTTGTAGAACACAAAGCTACTTGTAAGCTGTGCAGAACCATATTCCTTTCTGTGGGTTTTTTAACTGTAGCTGTACTTGTTGCTATGAGACTAGTTCCACAAGTATCTCGTTCTCTTTGATACAATCTTACTGGTCTTGGCCTGTTTTTAAAATTACAAACCAAAAAAGTAATTGTTTAAGAAGTAAATCTTTCTACATTTAAATGTAGTAATATCCTAGTCATAATTGGTAAGTTTCTATTTGCTCTAGACCAAGACACTGAGCCACTATAGATAACTATAAATTTAATAGGTACCATTCAATTTCTAGCTGATTTTACACGTGTTGTGATACACACTCACACACAGTTAGGTTCTAAGCAGGATTATAAATCAATAGAAAAGGTAAAACTCAGCTTTTTTGATTCAAGTTCTGTAATGACAAATCATATATGTGTCATTTCATTTATTAGAATTGTATATGATAACATAAAAATAATACTCAAACAATTCTGAATTTAACTTTTAGTGTTTGCTTGACTGTCTATAGTATTCCACAAGGTCATAGCTATGAACATCATCAAACGTACTCTAGGTGTGTGAAACTACTAGTTATTGAAAAAATTCAGACAGCAGAGTTTTGTATAAAAAATAATTTTCTATTTGTTTTCATAATCATCTATTTTGCATGTCATTCATATAAATGTGAATAAACTCTAAAAAGAAGTATTTCATCCATATCTGTCTGATGAATCTGTTAAAGAATAAAGCAAATGAAGCATATTTTCATGAGAGTGGAAGTTAACAGAGGTAATCATAATAGGATTATGTGTATTATATTAGAATCAGTTTACCAGTAAATATAGTATGAGCTTGACTTTTTACTTTTTTTTATTTTTTAAAATCTTTATTGGGGTATAATTGACTTAAAATATTGCTTTAGTTTCTGCTGTACAGGAAAGTGAATCATTTATACATATACATATATCCGCTCTTTTTTTAAATTAATTTTTATTGGAGTATGGTTGTTTTACA
>NW_020175694.1:0-518 GCF_003031525.2 Neophocaena asiaeorientalis asiaeorientalis | reverse complement strand
CTTAATAATGAAGTGATCACTGAAGATATCAAAGAGGAAATTAAAAAAATACTTATAAACAAATGATAGTGGAGACACACTACCCAAAACCTATGGGATGCAGCAAAAGCAGTTCTAAGGGGGAAGTTTATAGCAATACAAGCCCACCTTAAGAAGCAAGAAACATCTCGAATAAACAACCTAACCTTGCACCTCAAGCAATTAGAGAAAGAAGAACAAAAAGACTTTTTAAATCTAGCAGAAGGAAAGAAATCATAAAAATCAGATCAGAAATAAATGAAAAAGAAATGAAGGAAACGATAGCAAAGATCAATAAAACTAAAAGCTGGTTCTTTGAGAAGATAAACAAAATAGATAAACCATTAGCCAGACTCATCAAGAAAATAGGGAGAAGACTCAAATCAATAGAATTAGAAATGAAAAAGGAGAAGTAACAACTGACACCGCAGAAATAACAAAAATCATGAGAGAGATTACTACAAGCAACACTATGTCAATAAAATGGACAATCTGGAAGA
>NW_020175693.1:0-1225 GCF_003031525.2 Neophocaena asiaeorientalis asiaeorientalis | reverse complement strand
ATTCTGTTTTCATGACTGAGTAGTATTCCATTTTATACATATGCTGCATCTTCTTTATCCATTCATCAGTTGATGGACACTTATTTTGCTTTCATATCTTAACTGTTGTAAATAATGCTGTCATGGACTTTGGGATGCATGTATCTTTTTGAATTAGTATTTTTTTTTCTTCAGATATATATCCAGCAGTGGAATTGCTGGATCATATGGTACTTCCATTTTTAGTTTTTTATAGACCTCCATACTGTTTTCCATAGTGGCTGCACCAGTTTACATTCCCACCAACAGTGTAGGAGGTTCCCTTTTCTCCACATCCTCACCAACATTTGTTGTTTGTAGACTTTTTGATGATTAGCTGTTGGGACAAGTGTGAAGTAATATCTCATTGTGAGGGCATGTTTTAAATCAAACAAATGCTTGGGATGATTCGAGTTTGTATTATTCAGTTTGTTGTCATAACAAAATACTACATCCTAGGAGACTTAAAAAACATGAATTTAATTTCTCACACTTCTTGAGGCTGAAAGTCTGAGATCATGGTGCCAGTATGGTTGGGTTCTGGTGATGACCATCTTTCTGGCTTACAGATAACCAAATTCTCACAGTGTGTCCTCACACTGTGGAAGCTCTGATGCCTGTCCAATTTTTAGAAGTGCATTAATCCTATCATGGGGGCTCCATCCTTATGACTTCATATAGAGCTAATTACCTTCCAGAGACCCTACCATTTAATACCATCATGTTGGAGGTTAGTGCTTCAACATATGAATTTGGGGGGGATACAAACATTCTTTCCTTAACAGATTTATTTTATTGCAAAATCCAAAAAGCTATTCATTTGAAATTGAACACCACTTATAACACTACATGTAAATTATTCCTAGAAATCATTCTGTCAGTATTGTCCAAAATGAACCTATATAAAATGATCTGTGGTGCTTCATTAAAATGCAGGTTCACAGATGCAAAATCGATGTTTTTACAAGCTCTTACTCACATTAATATTGGGCAACTATTGCTTTATTTATTTATTTTAAAGGATTTCTTCATCTTTTTTTTTAATTTGAATATTTGAATTTTATTTTTTTATACAGCAGGTTTTAATTATCTATTTTATACATATTAGTGTATATATGTCAATCTCAGTCTCCCAATTCATCCCGCCCACCCTCCTTGGTGTCCACACATTTATTCTCTACATATATGGCTCTATTTCTGCCTTGCA
>NW_020175692.1:278-477 GCF_003031525.2 Neophocaena asiaeorientalis asiaeorientalis | reverse complement strand
ATATGTCAATCCCAATCTCTCAATTCATCACACCACCACCCTCCCCCACCACTTCCCCCCTTGGTGTACATACGTTTGTTCTCTACATCTGTGTCTCTATTTCTGCCCTGAAACCGGTTCATCTGTACCATTTTTCTAGGTTCCACATATATGCATTAATATACGATATTTGTTTTTCTCTTTCTGACTTACTTCACTC
>NW_020175692.1:0-192 GCF_003031525.2 Neophocaena asiaeorientalis asiaeorientalis | reverse complement strand
CATCTTCTTTATCCATTCGTCTGTCGATGGGCATTTAGGTTGCTTCCATGACCTGGCTATTGTAAATAGTGCTGCAGTGAACATTGGGGTGCATGTGTCTTTTTGAATTCTGCTTTTCTCTGGGTATATGGCCAGTACTGGAATTGCTGGATCATATGGTAATTCTGTTTTTAGTCTTTTAAGGAACCTCCA
>NW_020175691.1:557-731 GCF_003031525.2 Neophocaena asiaeorientalis asiaeorientalis | reverse complement strand
TTGTGTTTCTTTATTAATTTTCTGTCTGGTTGATCTGTCCACCGGTGTAAGTGAGGTGTTAAAGTCCCCTACTATTACAGTGTTACTGTCGATTTCCTCTTTTATAGCTGTTAGCAGTTGCCTTATGTACTGAGGTGCTCCTATGTTGGGTGCATATATATTTATAATTGTTAT
>NW_020175691.1:0-302 GCF_003031525.2 Neophocaena asiaeorientalis asiaeorientalis | reverse complement strand
CATTTAATCCATTCACATTTAAGGTAATTATTGATATGTATGTTCCTATTACCATTTTCTTAATTGTTTTGGGTTTGTTTTTGTAGGTCCTTCCTTCTCTTGTGTTTCCCACTTAGAGAAGTTCCTTTAGTATTTGTTGTAGAGCTGGTTTGGTGGTGCTGAACTCTCTTAGCTTTTGCTTCCTTGTAAAGCTTTTGATTTCTCCGTCAAATCTGAATGAGATATATTGCCAGGTAGAGTTATTTTGGTTGAAGTTTCTTCGCTTTCATCACTTTAAGTATATCATGCCAGTCCCTTCTGGC
>NW_020175690.1:0-518 GCF_003031525.2 Neophocaena asiaeorientalis asiaeorientalis | reverse complement strand
TGACTACTGCTTGTAGGACTTACTGCACCCAGAGGGGAGCTTATAATCTTGGCGGGGGAAATGTATATCACGCTGTCATCATAGAAAAGCCTACAGACACCATGATGATGGTGGCCAATAAAACCGGCTGGACTCCTGTTTATTTCAAAAGGCTGTTGACTTAGTGGCCATCATGGTCCTTCATCATCACTGACACTGGACTGTCTGAGAGTTGAGCGGGCAGGGTCCTGACACCTGGTACTGTTTTTACGTTAATTCAGGGGCCTAATAGAAGAAAGCGCCGACTACTGGTCAGAACATATAGGCTGGGAGAAACGGTCAGCCTAAAGTGGCCGAAGAAATGTGGGGCCGGGTGAAACTGCACCCCACAGCGTCACTGAACATTTCCTTCCTGCACCCTTAAAGGTCATTAGAGTCTATAACACTTCCAATGCTAGTGCTCAGGCGGACGAGCAGGGAGGCAGGGGGACTGAGGTTAATCAACGTCACCTGGAGGCTGCTGGGGAGAAGTTCTGAAC
>NW_020175689.1:0-952 GCF_003031525.2 Neophocaena asiaeorientalis asiaeorientalis | reverse complement strand
TTAAACTTTTGGGTCTTAACATCCCCTTGAATAATTCAATATAGGCTATGCATCCACTCCCCTAGTACATACACAAGACACACACATAGAATTTTGCCTGTAATTGCAGGTGTTTACAGACCTAATAAAGGCCTCCTTTGCAAATGCTTTAAGGACATCTACGCTGGGCTCAGTTTTTCTTTTTGCTTGTTCTATGCTTAATATTTATTTTTGTACCTATTAAAATTAAACAAATTGTTATCTGTTATAGATTGAGATATAAACCTAAGCAGCTTCGTACTTTACAACTTTTCTTTTTGCATTTTTGTATTCTGTCCTTCTCTCTCACACAAACATAGAAATTTATATAAATGAGATCAAATAATACTTTTTTGTGAAGAGAATGCTTAGAATGTATTCTTAACGATTTTTCTATATATCACACGTCAGTGTTAGCTGTAGTCATCGTGTTGTACGTTATGTCCATAGTATGTATTTATCTTACCATTGGAAGCTTGTACCTTTGACCATCTTCCTCCAATTTCCCCTCCCCTGACCCTCTGTCTCCTGTAACCACAGGTCTGATCTCTTTTTCTATAATTGTTTTCTTTTTTTTTTAGGTTCCACATATAAGTGAGATCATATAGTGTTTGTCTTTCTTTCTCTGGCTTATCGAACTTAGCATAAAGCCTTCAAGGTCCATTTCTGTTGTCTCAAATGGTAGCATTTCTTTGTTTTCTTATAGATGAATAATATTTCAGTGTGTGTGTGTGTGTATGTACATATGATATGTATATATCTATAAATATATAAAACAACCTCTTTACCCATTTGTCCATCAGTGGGCACTTAGGTTGTTTCCATGTATTGGCTATTATAAATAATGCTGCTATGAACACGGGGGTGCAGATATTTTTTGAATTAGTGTTTTTATTTTCTTTGGATATATTCCCAGAAGTGGAGTTGCTAGATA
>NW_020175688.1:0-2102 GCF_003031525.2 Neophocaena asiaeorientalis asiaeorientalis | reverse complement strand
AGCCCAGAGGCCATGCTCTTAATCGTGAAGTTAAGCCCTCTAGGAAGAAGTTAACACCTGTTCAAGGGAAATGGAGGCTCCATACCAGCTCCCTTATTTATACCAGCTGCCAGAGGGGAAAGTTTAACAGAAAAGTGTTCCCATTTAATTTTTCTATTTCTTTAACCATTGAATTAAACAATAACACATCCTTCTTAAATGTAATCTCTCTTTGATTCAAGCCTTCTGATTATTTCAGAAACTTCACTGAATAGTTTATATTTTCATAATCTTTTTCTTTAATTTCAGAACTTTGTGAGAAGGATAATGCTATTTTCTTTTAAGTGATTAGATAATTTTGTAATATTCTATGCTAAAAGTATACTTATAGATATAGTATAGTATATATAAAATTCTATGTATTTCATGTATACTTTTGTTAAAGCATTATAAAATAACAACTGAATTGTACTCAAATAAATACATCATTATTCCTCAACATTGACTTAATGTGCACTATAGTTCCTATTTTTTTCTGATTAGTTCAGAATTATCAAATTAGAGAATTATCATTTTGAGACTGGTTTTTACTAACTCTAACTTCCATGTTCCTAATGAATAAACTAAGCTTTATTTATCCTTAATATTTTCTGACCTCTTCACTTCAACTGAAATCTCGATTGTTTCAAATGATTCCCTTACCATCTCCACCACAAATTTAGCTTTCTCTTTCTCTCGTATAAGAAGAGCCAGCCTGCTTCTTACATTTATGCCACTTTCTGATTATTATTCTATAATCTCTGTATTCCCCTAATTTTAACTTACTGTTAGGAAGTAAAGTTGGCCCTCTCTCTATTCAAACCACTCCTGTATCCTCCAGAACCAGTGCCCACTTATACTTTGCTGAACGAGGTCAACTACAGTTCACCAAGCTTACCATTTTTTAATTTTAGTTAATTAATTTAAAAATAATTTTATTGAAGTATAGTTGATTTACAGTGTGTTAGTTTTACATGTACAGCAAAGTGATTCAGTTATACATATACATATATCTATTCTTTTTCAGATTCTTTGCTCATATAGGTTCTCATAGACCAAGCTTACCAGTTATATAGTTTCATTGCCTGTCTTCATCTATGCCATGACCTCATTTCTCATTCATATCTCAAAATTAAACTTTCACAACTCTATTGCAACAACGATCAGTGGTCTAATGAACTTGTATAAGATGACCAGAAGTTGAAATATTGTAAGCATTAGTAATATAAAAGTCCAACTACTGTCTGTTCTGCAAATGAATATATGTTTAATACTAAATATATGTTTAATAGGAAAAGTTTCACCATGGTAGTGTGAGTCTTTCCAAAATTTATCACATTCCTATTATATACCAAGCACTGACTTCCTCTTTGATTTCATTTTTCCCCCCATTTTGTTTTCCAAACACAGAATGACAACTTGGTGAAAAAAACCCTGTGGTATATACCAAATACCAAGATATGCATCCTCTGCCCATCCTCATTTGTGTATTCCCACTCATCCCATCATAATTAGATTCTGCCACTTTTCTCCTCAGCCCTGTAATAGTCTCATGTCTACTCACTTCCCATCTCTTTCCCATCTTTTAATCTCAAATACAGTTCATACATACAGAACGTCACCTGAATGATGTTCATTACTGATGGCTGCTTGCTTTCTTAAGAATGCTTAAAAGATGCAGTGTTGGAAGAGAAAACTGTCACCACCTGCTGACTTGTGCCCAAAGTCTCAGAGGCTGAAACTTCTGCTTTCATAAAGGGGAAGGCCCAGCGCAGAAATGAAATGAAGAAGTGCCATAAAAGAGCTTATGAGCCTTTTAAAGACTCCCCAGGAAATATACACGCACACATACATGTACACAAGATGTTCAGTGTGATTTCAGAGAAATTCTCAGACACCTCATATGTCTTGAGCACTGGGTAAGACCTCTGCTTCCAGACATTCTAAAATTTACTCTTGAATAATGCAACCCAGAGAGCTGTGTACTTGGACCAAATTACTTATATCCTTTATAGTACTATTTCTGGCAAATTACCCCATCCACTTTTGGCTTGCATAACAGACAATTACAAGAATTTCTTTTC
>NW_020175687.1:7760-16892 GCF_003031525.2 Neophocaena asiaeorientalis asiaeorientalis | reverse complement strand
ATAAGTAATGCAGCTAGTAACGTTAACAAAGACACAGTGCATCAGGGAGACACAAAGAGCAAACAATCTGGAAACGAAGAACAATGATCAGTATAACTACTTGTAATCCAATTGCAATAGCGAGCGACCAGAGGTACCATAACTGATTTAGTGAGCCATCCGCTGTTTCGGTGTACCAGCAGTGCGTACTTAGACATGCAGGGCTTAATCTTTGAGACAAGCATATGCTACTGGCAGGATCAACCAGGTAGAGAGAAAAAGATAAATGTTTCAATTCTGCTTACAAGGATATAATTTAAGAAATTACTGTAAGTCATAATTAGTTTAAGGGGAGGGTTTTGCTTACACCTGGAAAACACAGATTTAAAGCAGTCATTTTTCAGGTAGAAACCATAAAAATTATAACCATAGTCACCAGTTTACCCAGTCGTATGCAACTAATAGTTTTTGTTAACAGCTTTATGAAGCCATCAGGTTTCCCATTAGAATTCTTCAAGTTCTTACCCAGTGCACCTTTGTGGTTTGAAAACCAGCAACTTGTATTCATGCAAAGGTCCCTTCTATAACTCTTCTTGAAGAGGAAGCATTGTTGCAAAGGCATCAGAGTGAAGCCATAGCTGTGCACAATGGCGGAAGCCTTAAGGAGGCTCGTTCAAATCTGATTACAGTGCAATTGACAAAGCAACGCGGCTGCTGCGGTGACATGCGACACTTTCAGATAATAAAGGGAATTCTGACTGGTAACATTTCACCAGGCCATACCAGATCGTAGGAACTCCATCTAATCTGTAGAATACCTGTATCATTCAGCATACAATATAACCTAAGAAGATTTATTGCTTATTTGACAACACTTGTCGTGTAATTCAACATACCAAGTCAACCTAATTAGTTAATATCTCTCTTTGGGGTGTTTCAGGGGCCCTTTGAAGCACCCCAGAGTTAGCTAGAGGTCAAAGGAACTTCATTATAATTTGATTTGGGAAGTTTTGTCAAAAAAGTAAGAAAAGGGTTTAAAACAGTCAGATAGGAGCACATGTCACTGTGAAACAATAGTTATTCACTTAGCCAAAGTAACAATAAAAGATTTTAAAGGCAAGTACAGAACAGATCTCTTAAAAGGTAGAAAAACTTAAAATCTGGTATCAAAGGCAGTCCAAAATCTTAAGAAACCTTGTCTTCTTAACAGAGAGAAAAGCGAAATTCAAGTTGTGCACCAGCTTACTTTTAAAATATATTTACTCAGTTAAACTTATTTTAAACTTAGTCCTGACCACGTACAGAACTCCTTTTTTTCAGGATCCACTTTTTATAAACCTTCTGTCACGTATTTTAGCACAATTCTGACTTTCAACTGGTCAGCTATCTGGAGAGATTAAGTTTAGATAGACCTTCCTAAAAGATAAGTATTTTAAAAAGTTTATCCCAGTGCACCTTTGTGGTTTGAAAACCAGCAACTTGTATTCATGCGAAGGTCCCTTCTATAACTCTTCTTGAAGAGGAAGCATTGTTGCAAAGGCATCAGAGTGAAGCCATAGCTGTGCACAATGGCGGAAGCCTTAAGAAGGCACGTTCAAATCTGATTACAGTGCAATTGACAAAGCAACGCGGCTGCTGCGGTGACATGCGACACTTTCAGATAATAAAGGGAATTCTGACTGGTAACATTTCACCAGGCCATACCAGATCTTAGGAACTCCATCTAATCTGTAGAATACCTGTATCATTCGGCATACAATATAACCTAAGAAGATTTATTGCTTATTTGACAACACTTCCTGTGTAATTCAACATACCAAGTCAACCTAATTAGTTAATATCTCTCTTTGGGGTGTTTCAGGGGCCCTTTGAAGCACCCCAGAGTTAGCTAGAGGTCAAAGGAACTTCATTATAATTTGATTTGGGAAGTTTTGTCAAAAAAGTAAGAAAAGGGTTTAAAACAGTCAGATAGGATCACATGTCACTGTGAAACAATAGTTATTCACTTAGCCAAAGTAACAATAAAAGATTTCAAAGGCAAGTACAGAACAGATCTCTTAAAAGGTAGAAAAACTTAAAATCTGGTATCAAAGGCAGTCCAAAATCTTAAGAAACCTTGTCTTCTTAACAGAGAGAAAAGCGAAATTCAAGTTGTGCACCAGCTTACTTTTAAAATATATTTACTCAGTTAAACTTATTTTAAACTTAGTCCTGACCACGTACAGAACTCCTTTTTTTCAGGATCCACTTTTTATAAACCTTCTGTCACGTATTTTAGCACAATTCTGACTTTCAACTGGTCAGCTATCTGGAGAGATTAAGTTTAGATAGACCTTCCTAAAAGATAAGTATTTTAAAAAGTTTACCTAAAGCTCTTATCTCATTTGCATTTTCTTTCCTTAAAAGTTTCTTCACGGGCTTCCTTGGTGACGCAGTGGTTGAGAGTCCCCCTGCCGATGCAGGGGACACGGGTTCGTGCCCCGGTCTGGGAAGATCCCACATGCAGCGGAGCAGCTGGGCCCGTGAGCCATGGCCGCTGAGCCTGCGCATCTAGAGCCTGTGCTCCGCAACGGGAGAGGCCACAACAGTGAGAGGCCCGCGTACTGCAAAAAAAAAAGTTTCTTCACATCAAGTTATTTCCTTGCTGAGAAATTTGCAACAGATATAACAAGATTTTATTTAGGTTATATTAAACCTGGGCACAATAAAAGTATTATACTTAATGTTGATGACTCTAACAGCATGTCTATATTAATTAGATCAACAAACGAACGTTAATACCAGGTCTCAATTAATACTGAATATTTCCCAGTTCACGTGAACCTGAATCTCATTTAGCTCAGTTTCTCTTGTATTTAGAATAGATTGGTTTGTAAGTGCTTACTTTTCTTTAAGCCAATTAAATAAACCTCAGCAATGTTATCCAAAGACAAAGACACATACAAGGACACAAACATACAGAGACGTCATGGTTATCATTTCAGAATTTCAGCACTCAGGTACAGCCATGTGAAGCCCATCCGTTTATAAAAAGAGGTTGGATTCAAATTAGGTTTCTGGCAGATGGAACAAATCAAACTCACTTGTCTAGCTGGCTGAATTTTTACAGAAAAGACGCTTAGGTTTTTTATTTATCCTTGATAAGTCAATTTCTAAATTACTTTATGCTCTTTCAAAAAGATGCATTTTAAAAAGATGGCAGAGATGAGGGTTCCTGAGAAAACCAGAAAGGACATTTGCATCTCAAAGATACAGGCAAGGTTTTCCTAGGATGACTTTGTTTCCCCTTTGTTTAATATTTACAAGCCTCTTGAGATAAACAGGGAGGGTTTGGGGAGTGGTATCTATTGGAGAGTCAATCAACTCGTTGCCCACTGTCAAAGTTCCCTGGGGCTCCTGTGGGGAAATGAGATTCGGACACCTCAAGTCAAGGGAGTCCCCTGGCCTCTTATAGGATGTCAGCAGGAGGGAAATTGCCCTGCTGTGGAAGTGTTTCCCAGTCCAAATTGGTTGGCCTGTGGAGTCTTAGATGGTGATACTAAATCGGGCTCCTGTGCTCTGGGGGTTAACACAGAAACTTCTATTTGATCCCCGTGGGTAGGGGAAACAGGAGGTGGTGAATATGATGGCGGCATGGGGGGAGGGTGGGCAGTTGGAACAACTGCCAGTGCAGCTTGCTGTTTTGCAAAACACTTCTAACTGCGAGATCCTATAGAAATTGAGTGAGCCATTCAAGGGCTACCGCCCTTCTGATCCTATATTTTGGGTCCACACCCTATTACAATAGTATACCGTGTCTTTCTTAGTCATAGGTTCAGGGCTATGTTACACCCATTTATCTAATATAGGCCCCAAAGGGCTCTCCTTCAAGGTAGATGGAGTATTTCCCATTTTGTACACCAAAACGCAAAAGTCGCAAACAAATTCTGGCATCAGTGCACACAAAAGCAAGACCAAAACCAACGAACCAGTTCCCAAATCGGTTCTGAGGGTGTGTAGTGGTGTAGAGAGCAGCCGTCTGGTGCAGAAGCCCACAGGCAGCTAGGAGGAGCTGTGTTAGTCCAAAGGCTCCGGGACACATAGTCCATTCTCAGCCCAGAAGGAGCAGCCATGGGGAACCAGTGGGAGGGCTTGGCTAATTGACCTTTGTGCCTGCCATAAAGCTTATTGTTTAGCTCTTCGCCAGTAAACTATGGTCAGGGGATGTGACAGAGGCTGTTTATAGTATCTCAAGAGGGAGATGGGTGTATGTTTGTATTGTGGGTGTGAGGTCATCATGTGTTCTACGGGGAGTATTTAGGAAAAGGTTGGAAACATTGTGTCTCTCTGATGTTATTTTGTGTTTGTCTGAGCTTCTGAGGCATTGCACATACGTGGATGTTGACTTATGTGTTATATTTGGATTTGGGGGTTGTGTCTTATATTAAGAAATATATGAGTTTGGTCTGAATGTATTTGGCTATTGTTGAAGGGTTTGTGTGTTTACATTGAGGGGTTATATGGGGTTGGGTGGATTTTTGTGGGATATGAGGATTTAGGTGTTTGATTATCAGGGGCCGTTGTGGGTGTGTTTTTGTATTCAAGACTGTGGCTGTGATTTTATTGGGGTTTGTAGTGCATGTATATTGGAGCAGGAGGGTTCTGGGCACACAGTCAGGCATCTGCTTATAGGTAGGGAGTTTGTGTGTTTGAGGATGTTTGGAGCTCTGTGGGGCTGTGTGATGGTGGCACAGGTGACTGTGGGCAGGTGGAATGTGTGTTGGGCTGGAAGGGAAACTCAAGGGCATGTTGGGGACTGTGAGGCACCCATGTGAACTCCCACGTGGACTGACCTTTATTCCTTCTGATCGTCTATGTCTCGTACGCATCCTGATCTTCTGTGGCAGCTACTCCCCTGGAATGGTCAGCGATACTCTGCTCTTTCTTAGTCAGATGAGTCAGGATATGTCACTTCCTCTGGCAGCTGGATGTGCCTCTTGCAAGTGAGTGGTCCTGGGTCCAGGGTGCAGGACTGGTGGATAGATGCAGAGTGAGGCTGATTCCCCCATGAGCCCTCTCCTCAGTGAGGTGGCCCGGAGGTCAGGGCTGTATCTCCAGAAGGTTAGACATGGCCAGTCCTCTGTAGAACGTGCTGGAGGGGCCAACTCATTGAACGGACCATGCCAGGAGATAAACAGACCCCGAGGACAATTCCTAAGGGGGAAGTGTATACCTACCCATCTTCCACTTTCTCCTTTTGATGGCCTCTACCACGAGGTAAAAGCTAAGACCCCTCACATGGCCTTTCTTGGCCTGGTCTTACTGCGCGGCCAGTCTCTCCCCACATCCCGGCTCACTATGGGCCCTCTGGTGATACCAGCAAGAGGCCCCCCTGCATGTCAGTTCTCACCTCCTTCCCTTGGCCCATGCTGCCCTTGCTGTTTGTCCTGCTCTTCCTCCCCGAAGGCTGTGAGTCACCCTGTCCAGGTGGGAAGGATCCACTGCAAATGCAAATTTGAGTAATTACTGCATCACCTGAGTCTCTAGCATGTGCCAGGCACTATGACACTTGCAAAATCCATAAAAACCCCACAAAGCGGATATGCTGCTAGTTGCACTTTGCAGGTGATGAAGCTGAGGTTCAGAGGTGAGCAGCCATGACCAAGTACCCTGTATGTACCAGAATATCAATCAGACTGGTCAACGTATCCAAAAAAGCCAAGCATTAGTCTGATCAGTACGCCTAGATGCCAGGCTGTAAGGCGCAAAACACGTCCCAGCACTTGGTGAGGGCTCTCTTCCTGGCTTGCAGACAACTGTCTTTTCACTGTGTCCTCACATGGTGGAGAGAGACAGAAAAACTTCTCTGGTTTCTTCTTATAGGGGCACTAATAGAGCCTAATCCTCATGACATCATTTAATCTAATTACCTGCCAAAGGCCCCATCTCCAAATAACATCACTTTTTTAGGGCTTGAATATATGAATTTTGGGGGGACAATTCAGTTGATAGCCTCATTCTTCTAACAGTACAAAATATGACTAATAAAGAAAGCTCATCATTAAATTATCTCTTTTCTAGCAATACATAGATATTTACTTGCTTTTTTAAACCATTTACATATTTTAAGATAAATGAATTAAAGATTTTAAAAAGTCAGGTAGAACAAGATAAGAAATTGTAGGTACAAACATGTTGAAGCAAAAACAGATAAACCCCCCAGTTGCATTGTCTCAAAAATTCAGTTAGAGTTCTAAGGTCTGATTTAGGTTTCCACCTCTGGTTCATGCCATTTGCTGTACCACAACAGTAGGATGGGGTGGTATGCTAAAGTTAGGACGTTAGAAAAACCATTAGAAAACAGATACCTTGCTAAACTGAATGTTTATTTGGTGTGAATTGAGGCTGTTTTTTCTTAACGATATGATTCACATTAAAACTTGTCAGGACACAGTAAATTAACTAAAAGAAACTTGGGGAGAAGTTTTATTTATTTTATTTTATTTTATTTACATCTTTATTGGAGTATAATTGCTTTACAATGGTGTGTTAGTTTCTGCTTTATAACAAAGTGAATCAATTATACATAGAAGTTTTATTTTTTACTGCGATAAAATTAACCGTTGTAACTTGCACAATTCAATAGCATTTAGTACATTCACAATGCTGTGCAACCCTTACTTCTATGTGGTTCAAAAATATTTTTATCGCTTTAAAGGGAAGCCCTACCCATGCTTTCTTCTACCGAACCCCTGGGCAATCACCAATGTGCTTTCTGTCTCTATAGATATATCTATTTGGATATTTCATATAAGTGTAAATTATACACTATGTGACCATTTATGTCTGGCTTCTTTCACATAGCATAATTTTAAGGTTCACCCATATTGTAGTATGTATCATTACCTCATTTCTTTCTTCTTCCCATCTCTAATGAGGTATAATAGAGAAATAAAAATATATATTTAGGGCTTCCCTGGTGGCGCAGTGGTTGAGAGTCCGCCTGCCGATGCAGGGGACACGGGTTCGTGCCCCGGTCTGGGAAGATCCCACATGCCGCGGAGCAGCTGGGCCCGTGAGCCATGGCCACTGAGTTGCACGTTAGGAGCCTGTGCTCCGAAACGGGAGAGGCCACAACAGTGAGAGGCCCGCGTACTGCAAAAAAAAAAGAAAGAAAGAAAGAAAGAAAAAAATATGTATATATATTTAGAATATACAACTTGATGTTTTGATATACATATACATTTTTGAAATAATTGCCACAATCAAGCCAATTAACATATCCATCACCTCATATAATTACCATTTTCTTTTTTCTTTCTTTATGGTGAGAACACTTCAGATCTACCCTCTTAGCAAATTACAAGTACACAGTACAGCATTGTTAACTGTATGCACATTGTTGTACACTAGATTTCCACAAATTATTCACCTTGCATAACTGAAACTTTGTTCCTCGTGATCAATACCTGCCAGTTTTCCCATCCGCTCATCTCCTGTCAACCACTGTTCTGCACCCACACCTATGACTATTTTGGATTCCACATAAAAGTAGTATCATGAAGTGTTTGTAGCTGTCTTTCTGTATCAGGCTTATTTCACTTAGCATAATGTTCTCCAGGCTCATTCATGTTCTTGCAAGTGTCAGGATTTACTTTAAGGTTGAATAATATCCCATTGTGTATGTTATGTATGTGTATGTGTGTGTGTGTGTGTGTGTGTGTGTGTGTGTATCAGAATTTGTTTATCCATTCATCTATTAGAGACAGGCAGGTTCTTTCCATACCATTACTGTGAATAACATTTCAAAGCTTTTTTTGTTTTTGTTTTTGTTTTTTTCCCATACCACGTGGCTTGTGGGATCTTAGTTCCCCAACCATGGGTTGAACCCAGGCCCTCCCCTCATCAGTGAGAGCACGAAGTCCTAACCACTGGACAGCCAGGGAATTCCTAAAAAATATTGTTTCTCTTGCTATGTGACCAGAAGTGAAACTGCTGGATCACATGGTATTCTAATTTTATTTTCTTGAAGAATCTCCATACTGTGTACAGTACTGGTTGAACCAATTTACATTCCCAACAACAGTGCACACAGATTCCCTTTTCTCCACATCCTCACTGACATTTATCTTTTTCATAATATACATACTAACAGGTGTGAGGTGATATCTTATTGTGGTTTTGATTTGCATTTCCCTGATGATTGGTGATGTGAATCACCTTTTCATATACCTGTTCCCCAAATGATTGTCATCTTTGGGAAAATGTCTTTTTAGGTCCTTTGCCAATTTTTAAATTGTGTTATATGGTGTTTTTGCTACTGAGTTGTATGAGCTCCTTGTATACTTTGGATATTAACTTCTTTTTAGATACGTGATTTGCAGATATTTTCTCACACTCCACATGTTGCTTTTTCATTTTGTTCATGGTTACCTTTGCTGTTCAGAACCTTTTTCGTTTGATGTAGTCCCACTTGTACATTTTTGCTTTTGTTGCCTTTGCTTTTGGTGTCAAATCCAAAAGGACATTGATGAGATTAGTGTCAAGGAGCTTACCCCTTATATTTTCTACTAAGAATTTTAAGGATCAGGTCCTATGTTCATGTCTTTAATTAATTTTGAGTTTATTTTTATATCTGGCGTAATGTGACTTTTCCATGTGGCGATGCAGTTTCCCCAAAAACCGTTTAGTGGAGAGACTTCTCCTTTTCCCATTGTTTATTCTTGACTTCCTTGCTGAAAACTAATTGACTATATATGCATGGGTTTATTTTTGAGCTCTCGATTCATTTTTGTTGATCTGCGTTTCTGTTTTATGCCAATACAGTACTTATTTGATTACTATAGCTTTGTATTGTAGTTTGAAATCAGGAAGTGTGATGTCTCTAGTTTTGTTCTTCTTTCTCAAGATTGCTTTGGCTCTTTGGAGTCTTTTGTGGTTTCATATGAGTTTTAGGATTTTTTTTTTCTATTTCTTTAAAAACTGCTTTGGAATTTTGATAGAGATTGCATTGAATTTGTAGGTCACTTTGGATGGTATGGGCATTTGCACAATATTAACCCTTCCAATCCATGAACACAGAATATCTATCCATTTGTTTGTGTCTTCTTCAATTTCTAACATCAGTGTTTTATGGTTTTTAGTGTGTAGATCTTTCACCCCATTAGATAAATT
>NW_020175687.1:0-6828 GCF_003031525.2 Neophocaena asiaeorientalis asiaeorientalis | reverse complement strand
TTGTTCTTCTTTCTCAAGATTGCTTTGGCTCTTTGGAGTCTTTTGTGGTTTCATATGAGTTTTAGGATTTTTTTTTTCTATTTCTTTAAAAACTGCTTTGGAATTTTGATAGAGATTGCATTGAATTTGTAGGTCACTTTGGATGGTATGGGCATTTGCACAATATTAACCCTTCCAATCCATGAACACAGAATATCTATCCATTTGTTTGTGTCTTCTTCAATTTCTAACATCAGTGTTTTATGGTTTTTAGTGTGTAGATCTTTCACCCCATTAGATAAATTGTTTCTAAGTATTTAACTTTTTTCATACTATTGTAAATGAGATTATTTTCTTAATTTTCTTCTGATAATTCATTGTTAGTTGACATTCGTTGATATACAAATGCAGCTGATTTTTGTATATTGATCCTGAAACTATACAGAATTCAGTTATTCTAACAGGTTTCTTTTTTTTTTGCAGTGTGTTTAGGGTTTTCCACATATCATATCATGTCATCTGCAAACAGACTTATTTTACTTATAACTTTACAATTTGGATGTCTTTTATTCGTTTTTCTTGCTTAATGGCTCTGGCTAGGACTTACAGTCATACGGTGAATGAGGGTGCTGAGAGTTGCATCCTTGTCTTGTTCCTGATCTTAGAGGATGCTGTTCCTTGTTTCAGCTTCTCACTATTGCGTGTAATGTTAGCTGTAGTCTTATCATACATGGCCGTTATTATGATAACGTACATTATATGTATACATAATTTGCTGAGTTGTTTTTTCACACACACACACACACACACAGTATTTTATTTTTACAAGAGATAAACTGACACTGAGCATTGTAAATGGATGACCACAACAAAATCAACAATGATTGCAATTACCAAACATGAAACACACTCATACTATGTCATAATATTGACATTCAGTCCAGTAAACCTCCACTGTAGCAGCTCCTTTACTTTGCAGTGAAAACTGATTTGTATATTTCTTGCCTCTGAGTCCTTGTGGGATTTTTTTTTATTCAAACAGAAAGTCACAAAAATTATAATCATCCTCATCAGTTCACTCAGTCCCATGTAATTAATTTTTTTCATCTTTTATGAATTCATGAGTTTTACATTAGAGTTCTGAAAATGCTTATTCATTCAGTTCAGCAGTATAGTCAGTTACCAGAAACCTGTACTTGTTAGAGTGTTTTCCGTGAATTCCTTGAAGATGAAACCCTTTTATAGGAACATTATTGCGAAAGCATCAGAGTACACCCAGAACTGTCTGTAAATGACAAAAGACTTAAAAATGACCATGGTTAAAGATTTGATGAAAGTTCATAATAATGCAATTGAATCTGTAGATTGCTTTGGGTAGTATAGTCATTTTCACAATATTGATTCTTCCAATCCAAGAACATGGTACATCTCTCCATCTTTTGGCATCATCTTTAATTTCTTTCTTCAGTGTCTTATAGTTTTCTGCAAACAGGTCTTTTGTTTCCATAGGTAGGTTTATTCCTAGGTATTTTATTCTTTTTCTTGCAATGGTAAATGAGAGTGTTTCCATAATTTCTCTTTCAGATATTTCATCATTAGTGTATGGGAATGAAAGAGATTTCTGTGCATTAATTTTGTATCATGCACATTTACCAAAATCATTGATTAGATCTAGTAGTTTTCTGGTGGCATTTTTAGGATTCTCTATGTATAGAGATCTGCAAAGAGTGACAGTTTTACTACTTCTTTTCCAATTTGTATTCCTTTTATTTCTTTTCTTCTCTGAGTGCTGTGTTTAGGTCTTCTAGAACTATGTTGAATAATAATGGTGAGTGTGGACGTCCTTGTCTCATTCCTGATCTTAGAGAAATGCTTTCATTTTTTCACGATTGAGAAGGATGTTTGCTGTGGGTTTGTCTTATATGGCCTTTATTATGTTGAGGTAGGTTCCTTCTATACCCACTTTCTGGAGAGTTTTTATCATAAATGGGTGTTGAATTTTGTCAAAAGCTTTCTCTGCATCTATTGAGATGATCATATGGTTTTTACTCTTCAATTTGTTAATATGGTGTATCACATTGATTGATTTGCATATATTGAAGAATTCTTGCATCCCTGGTATAAATCCCACTTGATCGTGGTGTATGATTCTTTAGCGTATTGTTCGATTCTCTTTGCTAGTATTTTGTCGAGGATTTTTGCATCTATATTCATCAGTGATATTGGTCTGTAATTTTCTTTTTTTCTGGTATCTTTGTCTGGTTTTGGTATCAGGGTGATGGTGGCCTCATAGAATGAGTTTGGGAGTTTTCCTTCCTCTGCAATTTATTGGAAGAATTTGAGAAGGATGGTTGTTAGCTCTTGTCTAAATGATTCATAGAAATCACCTGTGAAGCCATCTGGTCCTGGACTTCTGTTTGTTGCAGAAATTTTAATCACTGTTTCTATTTCATTACTTGTGATTGTTCTCTTCATATTTTCTACTTCTTGCTGGTTCACTCTTGGAAGGTTATACCTTTCTAACAATTTGTCCGTTTCATCCAGGTTGTCTATTTGATTGGCATATAGTTGTTTGTAGTAATCTCTTATAATCCTCTCTATTTCTGCGGTATCTGTTGTAATTTCTCTTTTCATTTGTAATTTTATTGATTTGAGTCCTCTCCCTCTTTTTGTTGATGAGTCTGGCTAATAGTTCATTAATTTTGTTTATCTTCTTAAAGAGCCTGCTTTCAGTTTTATTGATCTTTGTTATTGTGTTCTTTGTTTCTATTTCATTTATTTCTGCTCTGCTATTTATGATTTCTTTCCTCCTGCTAACTTTGGGTTTTGTTTGCTCTTCTTTCTCTAGTTCCTTTCGGTTTAACGTTGGATTCTTTATTTCAGGTTTTTCTTTTTCTTGAGGTAGGCTTGTATAGCTATAAACTTCCCTCTTAGAACTGCTTTTGCAGCAACCCATAGATTTTGGATCGTCGTGTTTTCATTGTCATTTGTCTCTAGGTATTTTTTGATTTCCTCTTTGATTTCTTCAATTATCTCTTGGTTATTTGGTAACGTATTGTTTAGCCTCCATGTGTTTGTGCTTTTAACGGTTTTTTCCCTGTCTTATAGCGTTGTGGTCAGGAAAGATGCTTGATATGATTTCAATTTTCTTGAATTTACTGAGGCTTGATTTGAGACCCAAGATGTGATCTATCCTGGGGAACGTTCCATGCATACTTGAAAAGAAAGTTGAATCTGCGGTTTTTGATGGCATGCCATCAAATTAAGTCTATCTGGTCTATAGTGTCATTTAAAGTTTGTGTTTCCTTAATTTTCTGTTTGGGTTATCTGTCCATTGGTGTAAGTGAGGTGTTAAAGTCCCCCACTATTATTGTGTTACGGTCGATTTCCTCTTTTAGAGCTGTTAGCAGTTGCCTTATGTATTGAGGTGCTCCTATGTTGGGTGCATATATATTACAATTGTTATATTTTCTTCTTGGATTGATCCCTTGATCATTATGTAGTGTCCTTCCTTTTCCTTGTAACATTCTGTATTTTAAAGTCTATTTTATCTGATATGAGTATAGCTACTCCAGCTTTCTTTTGATTTCCATTTGCATGGAATATCTTTTTCCATCCCCTCACTTTCAGTCTGTATGTGTCCCTAGGTCTGAAGTGGGTCTCTTGTAGACAGCCTATATATGGGTCTTGATTTTGTATCCATTCAGTTTGCTGAGTTTTTATCATGAAATACTGTTCACTTTTGTCAAAAGCTTTTGCTGCATCCATTGAGATGACCATATGATTTTATCCCTCATTTTATTAGTGTGCTATATTGCATTTATTGATTTACGTGTGATGAACCATCTTTGCATCCCAGGAATAAACCTGCTTGGTCCTGGTGTATGATTCTTGTAATGTGCTGTTGAAGTTTGTTTGGTAATATTTTGTTGAGGATTTTGGCATCTGTGCTCATCAATCATGTTGAGCATTAATTTTATTTTCTTGTAGTTTGCTTGCCTGGCTTTGGTAACAGGGTAATATTGGCCTTGTAAAATGAGTTTGGAAGTATTCCCTCCTCTTCAGTTCTTTGGAAGACTTTGAGATAGAATGGTTAATTTCTTTAACGTGTTGGTAGAATTTACCAGTGAAGCCATCTGCTCTTGGAACTATTTTTGGTTGAGAGGTTTATTATTTACTGGTTCAATCTCCTTACTTGTAATTTGTTCATATTTTCTATTTCCTTATGATTCATTCTTGGTAGGTTGTACGTTTCTAGGAATTTACCCATTTCTTCTAGGTTATCTAATTTGTTGGCATAAAATTGCTCATAGTAATTTCTTCTGATCCTTTACCTTTGTTGTTACGTGTGGTAATATATCCCCTTTCACTTCTGACAATGTTGAGTCTTCTCTTTTTTGCTTAGTTAGTCTAGCTAAAGGCTTGCACATCTTTTTCTTCCTAACCTTTAAAAAACCAGCTCTTAGTTTCAGTGCTCATCTCTTGTATTTCTGCTCCCTGTTTCATTTGTATCTGCCCTAATTTTTATTTACTTCTGATAACATTAGGCTTAGTATGTTGTTTAGTTCCTTGAGTTTTTATTAGTTGTTTATTTTAGACCTTTCTTTTTTCTTAATGTAGACTTTTATCATTATATACTTCCCTCTTAGAACTGTTTTTGCTGCAGCTCCTAAGTTTTAGTACATTGTGTTTCATTTTCATTTGTCTCAAAATATCTTGTCAATTGCCCTTTGATTTCTTCTTCAACCCTTTTGTTCAGGAGCCTGTTGTTTAACCTCCAGATATTTGTGATATTTCTGGTTTTTCTCCTATAATGTATTTTAGTGTCATACCATTGTAGTCGGAAACGATACAGTGATTTCAGTTATATTATGACCTAACAGATGATCTGTCATGGAGAGTATTCCATGTATGCTTGGCAAGAATGTGTATTCTTCTGTTCTGCATATGTCTGTTAGGTCCATCTGGTATTATGTGTAGTTTAAGTCCAATGTCTCCTTATTGATTTTCTTTTTGGATGATGACCTATCCTTTGATGAAAGTGGGGTATTGAAGTCCCGAAATACTGATTTGCTGCCTATTTCCTCCTTCAGGTTAGTTACTATTTGCTTTATATATTTAACGTGCTCTGATAGTGCAGGGATAAAAATGTATAATTGTATGTCCTCTTATAAGTAAATTTACTCCTTATCTTTATATAATGACCTTCTTTTTCTCTTGTTACAGTATTTGACTTCAAGTTCATGTAAGTATAGCTACCACTGCTCTCTTTTGGTTTCCATTTGAATAGAATGTCTTTTTCCATCCCTTTACTTTCAGTGAAAGTGTGTCATTAAAGCTGAAATGAGACTCTTGTTAACAGCAGACAGTTTCTTTTTAAATTCATAAAACCACTCTGTGTCTTTTAATGGGAGAATTTAATTCATTCGCATATAGAGGAATTATTCACAGGGAAGGGCTTAGTAATTCCATCATATTAATTGTTTCCTGGATTTTTTGTCATTCCTTTCTTCTTTTCTTGCTGTCTTTCTTTGTGAATTGATAATTTTGTTGTGGTATGCTTTGATCCTTGTCTCTGTTTATTGGGTATGTACTAAAGGTTTTGATTCTTTGTTATTGTGAGCCTTCCATCCAACCTCTTAGAGTTATGACAGACTATTTTAAGGTGATAACAACTTAATTTTGAATACACACAAAAGCCCTACAATTTTACACTCTCCTTATTTTATGCTTTGATGTCACAATTCACATCATTTTATATTGTGAATCCATTAAAAAATTATTGCAGTTATAGTTGTTCTTGTCTTTTACTTTTATACTAAAGTTATAAGAGATTTACCCATCACCATCACAATATTAGAGTATTCTGAACTATCTTTTGGCCTATGAGTTTTATATTTTCATGTGTTTTCATGTTCCTAATTAATTAACACGCTTTCATTTCAGATTAAAGAACTCCTTTGAACAACTTTTGTATAAACTCCTTCAGCTTTTCTTTGTTTATGAAAACTCTGTCTCTCCAATTCTAAAGGACATGTTTGCTGGATAGAGCATTCTTGGCATTTTTTTTTCTTTGCACACTTTGAATATATCATTGCTATCCTTTATGGGCTGCAATAGTTTTGCTGAAAAATCTGTTAATCTTATGGGGATTCCCATGTATAAACAAGTGGCTATTCTTGCTTTTACGATTCTGTGTTTAATTTCTGATAATTTCATTATAGTGTGTCTATTTGTAGATCTCTTTGGATTAATCTTCTTTGGAGAGTTTTGGGCTTCCTTGATCTGGATATCTCTTTCTTTCCCCACATTAGGGAAGTTTTTAGGAATTGTTTCTTTGAATATGCTCTCTGCCCTTTCTTTCCTTCTATTTCTTGAAGACCTGTAACACATATATTGATCCACTTACTGGTGTCCCTTATGTGATCTTCACTTTTTTCTATTCTTCTTTCTTTTTGCTCTTTTGATTAGATGACTTCCACTGCCTTGTCTGATTCTTTCTTCCATTTGGTCTAGTCTGCTTGTGAAGCCCTGTATTGAATTTTTCAGTTGATTTATTCTTGAAATCTATGATTTCTGTTTGGTACTTCTTAATATTTTCTGTCTCTTTGTTGAAACTCACCCTTTGCTCATGCTTTATTCTCCTGAAGTCAGTAAGCATCTTTATTACCATTATTTTGAACTCTGTTGAAGTTGTTATATCCACTTCATTAAGGTCAGCTCCTAGAGATCTGTTTATTTGTTTGAAACATCCCCATTTCTTTACTTTCCTTGACTCTCTGTGTTGGTTTTTGTATAAAACAACCCGTTTTCCCAGTTTTGACAGATTGGCCTTAATCAGCCTGGCCT